>NW_028115923.1:0-22004 GCF_964273445.1 Streptopelia decaocto
AATGGGAAGAATTGGGACAAAAATTGGAAAATTTTTCAGGGACATTGAAAAAATTTCAACTGGAATTTTAGCCATTTTTTGACGTGAAATTGTAAACATGTGGACATAGATTTTGAAAATTCTAGAGAGAATTTTAAAAGCTTCAACAGAATTTCAACAATTTTGAGAGGGATTTGAAAAGTTTCAATGGGAATGGGAAGAATTGGGACAAAAATTGGAAAATTTTTAAGGGACTTTGAAAAAATTTCAACTGGAATTTTAGCCATTTTTTTATGTGAAATTGTAAACATGTTGAAGTGGATTTTGAAAATTCTAGAGAGAATTTTAAAAGCTTCAAGAGAATTTCAACAATTTTGAGAGGGATTTGAAAAGTTTCAATGGGAATGGGAAGAATTGGGACAAAAATTGGAAAATTTTTAAGGGACTTTGAAAAAATTTCAACTGGAATTTTAGCCATTTTTTGACGTGAAATTGTAAACATGTGGACATGGATTTTGAAAATTCTAGAGAGAATTTTAAAAGCTTCAACAGAATTTCAACAATTTTGAGAGGGATTTGAAAAGTTTCAATGGGAATGGGAAGAATTGGGACAAAAATTGGAAAATTTTTCAGGGACTTTGAAAAAATTTCAACTGGAATTTTAGCAATTTTTTGACGTGAAATTGTAAACATGTGGACATGGATTTTGAAAATTCTAGAGAGAATTTTAAAAGCTTCAACAGAATTTCAACAATTTTGAGAGGGATTTGAAAAGTTTCAATGGGAATGGGAAGAATTGGGACAAAAATTGGAAAATTTTTCAGGGACTTTGAAAAAATTTCAACTGGAATTTTAGCCATTTTTTACGTGAAATTGTAAACATGTGGACATGGATTTTGAAAATTCTAGAGAGAATTTTAAAAGCTTCAAGAGAATTTCAACAATTTTGAGAGGGATTTGAAAAGTTTCAATGGGAATGGGAAGAATTGGGACAAAAATTGGAAAATTTTTAAGGGACTTTGAAAAAATTTCAACTGGAATTTTAGCAATTTTTTGACGTGAAATTGTAAACATGTGGACATGGATTTTGAAAATTCTAGAGAGAATTTTAAAAGCTTCAAGAGAATTTCAACAATTTTGAGAGGGATTTGAAAAGTTTCAATGGGAATGGGAAGAATTGGGACAAAAATTGGAAAATTTTTAAGGGACTTTGAAAAAATTTCAACTGGAATTTTAGCCATTTTTTTATGTGAAATTGTAAACATGTGGACATGGATTTTGAAAATTCTAGAGAGAATTTTAAAAGCTTCAACAGAATTTCAACACTTTTGAGAGGGATTTGAAAAGTTTCAATGGGAATGGGAAGAATTGGGACAAAAATTGGAAAATTTTTCAGGGACTTTGAAAAAATTTCAACTGGAATTTTAGCAATTTTTTGACGTGAAATTGTAAACATGTGGCCATGGATTTTGAAAATTCTAGAGAGAATTTTAAAAGCTTCAACAGAATTTCAACAATTTGGAGAGGGATTTGAAAAGTTTCAATGGGAATGGGAAGAATTGGGACAAAAATTGGAAAATTTTTCAGGGACTTTGAAAAAATTTCAACTGGAATTTTAGCAATTTTTTTACGTGAAATTGTAAACATGTTGAAGTGGATTTTGAAAATTCTAGAGAGAATTTTAAAAGCTTCAACAGAATTTCAACAATTTTGAGAGGGATTTGAAAAGTTTCAATGGGAATGGGAAGAATTGGGACAAAAATTGGAAAATTTTTAAGGGACTTTGAAAAAATTTCAACTGGAATTTTAGCAATTTTTTGACGTGAAATTGTAAACATGTGGACATGGATTTTGAAAATTCTAGAGAGAATTTTAAAAGCTTCAAGAGAATTTCAACAATTTTGAGAGGGATTTGAAAAGTTTCAATGGGAATGGGAAGAATTGGGACAAAAATTGGAAAATTTTTAAGGGACTTTGAAAAAATTTCAACTGGAATTTTAGCCATTTTTTATGTGAAATTGTAAACATGTGGACATGGATTTTGAAAATTCTAGAGAGAATTTTAAAAGCTTCAACAGAATTTCAACACTTTTGAGAGGGATTTGAAAAGTTTCAATGGGAATGGGAAGAATTGGGACAAAAATTGGAAAATTTTTAAGGGACTTTGAAAAAATTTCAACTGGAATTTTAGCAATTTTTTGACGTGAAATTGTAAACATGTGGACATGGATTTTGAAAATTCTAGAGAGAATTTTAAAAGCTTCAAGAGAATTTCAACAATTTGGAGAGGGATTTGAAAAGTTTCAATGGGAATGGGAAGAATTGGGACAAAAATTGGAAAATTTTTAAGGGACTTTGAAAAAATTTCAACTGGAATTTTAGCAATTTTTTTACGTGAAATTGTAAACATGTTGAAGTGGATTTTGAAAATTCTAGAGAGAATTTTAAAAGCTTCAACAGAATTTCAACAATTTTGAGAGGGATTTGAAAAGTTTCAATGGGAATGGGAAGAATTGGGACAAAAATTGGAAAATTTTTAAGGGACTTTGAAAAAATTTCAACTGGAATTTTAGCAATTTTTTGACGTGAAATTGTAAACATGTGGACATGGAT
Source organism: Streptopelia decaocto (assembly GCF_964273445.1). Taxonomy (NCBI): domain Eukaryota; kingdom Metazoa; phylum Chordata; class Aves; order Columbiformes; family Columbidae; genus Streptopelia; species Streptopelia decaocto. Next base: position 2,593 of record NW_028115923.1, read on the forward strand.
TTTGAAAATTCTAGAGAGAATTTTAAAAGCTTCAAGAGAATTTCAACAATTTTGAGAGGGATTTGAAAAGTTTCAATGGGAATGGGAAGAATTGGGACAAAAATTGGAAAATTTTTCAGGGACTTTGAAAAAATTTCAACTGGAATTTTAGCCATTTTTTATGTGAAATTGTAAACATGTGGACATGGATTTTGAAAATTCTAGAGAGAATTTTAAAAGCTTCAACAGAATTTCAACACTTTTGAGAGGGATTTGAAAAGTTTCAATGGGAATGGGAAGAATTGGGACAAAAATTGGAAAATTTTTAAGGGACTTTGAAAAAATTTCAACTGGAATTTTAGCAATTTTTTGACGTGAAATTGTAAACATGTGGACATGGATTTTGAAAATTCTAGAGAGAATTTTAAAAGCTTCAAGAGAATTTCAACAATTTGGAGAGGGATTTGAAAAGTTTCAATGGGAATGGGAAGAATTGGGACAAAAATTGGAAAATTTTTAAGGGACTTTGAAAAAATTTCAACTGGAATTTTAGCAATTTTTTTACGTGAAATTGTAAACATGTGAAGTGGATTTTGAAAATTCTAGAGAGATTTTTAAAAGCTTCAACAGAATTTCAACAATTTTGAGAGGGATTTGAAAAGTTTCAATGGGAATGGGAAGAATTGGGACAAAAATTGGAAAATTTTTAAGGGACTTTGAAAAAATTTCAACTGGAATTTTAGCAATTTTTTGACATGAAATTGTAAACATGTGGCCATGGATTTTGAAAATTCTAGAGAGAATTTTAAAAGCTTCAACAGAATTTCAACAATTTTGAGAGGGATTTGAAAAGTTTCAATGGGAATGGGAAGAATTGGGACAAAAATTGGAAAATTTTTAAGGGACTTTGAAAAAATGTCAACTGGAATTTTAGCCATTTTTTGACGTGAAATTGTAAACATGTGGCCATGGATTTTGAAAATTCTAGAGAGAATTTTAAAAGCTTCAACAGAATTTCAACAATTTTGAGAGGGATTTGAAAAGTTTCAATGGGAATGGGAAGAATTGGGAAAAAAATTGGAAAATTTTTAAGGGACTTTGAAAAAATTTCAACTGGAATTTTAGCAATTTTTTTACGTGAAATTGTAAACATGTTGAAGTGGATTTTGAAAATTCTAGAGAGAATTTTAAAAGCTTCAAGAGAATTTCAACAATTTTGAGAGGGATTTGAAAAGTTTCAATGGGAATGGGAAGAATTGGGACAAAAATTGGAAAATTTTTCAGGGACTTTGAAAAAATTTCAACTGGAATTTTAGCCATTTTTTACGTGAAATTGTAAACATGTGGACATGGATTTTGAAAATTCTAGAGAGAATTTTAAAAGCTTCAAGAGAATTTCAACAATTTTGAGAGGGATTTGAAAAGTTTCAATGGGAATGGGAAGAATTGGGACAAAAATTGGAAAATTTTTAAGGGACTTTGAAAAAATTTCAACTGGAATTTTAGCAATTTTTTGACGTGAAATTGTAAACATGTGGCCATGGATTTTGAAAATTCTAGAGAGAATTTTAAAAGCTTCAAGAGAATTTCAACAATTTGGAGAGGGATTTGAAAAGTTTCAATGGGAATGGGAAGAATTGGGACAAAAATTGGAAAATTTTTCAGGGACTTTGAAAAAATTTCAACTGGAATTTTAGCAATTTTTTTACGTGAAATTGTAAACATGTTGAAGTGGATTTTGAAAATTCTAGAGAGAATTTTAAAAGCTTCAACAGAATTTCAACAATTTTGAGAGGGATTTGAAAAGTTTCAATGGGAATGGGAAGAATTGGGACAAAAATTGGAAAATTTTGAAGGGACTTTGAAAAAATTTCAACTGGAATTTTAGCCATTTTTTGACGTGAAATTGTAAACATGTGGCCATGGATTTTGAAAATTCTAGAGAGAATTTTAAAAGCTTCAACAGAATTTCAACAATTTTGAGAGGGATTTGAAAAGTTTCAATGGGAATGGGAAGAATTGGGACAAAAATTGGAAAATTTTTAAGGGACTTTGAAAAAATTTCAACTGGAATTTAAGCCATTTTTTGACGTGAAATTGTAAACATGTGGACATGGATTTTGAAAATTCTAGAGAGAATTTTAAAAGCTTCAACAGAATTTCAACACTTTTGAGAGGGATTTGAAAAGTTTCAATGGGAATGGGAAGAATTGGGACAAAAATTGGAAAATTTTTAAGGGACTTTGAAAAAATTTCAACTGGAATTTTAGCCATTTTTTGACGTGAAATTGTAAACATATGGACATGGATTCTGAAAATTCTAGAGAGAATTTTAAAAGCTTTAACAGAATTTCTACAAATTTGAGAGGGATTTGAAAAGTTTCAATGGGAATGGGAAGAATTGGGACAAAAATTGGAAAATTTTGAAGGGACTTTGAAAAAATTTCAACTGGAATTTTAGCAATTTTTTGACGTGAAATTGTAAACATGTGGACATGGATTTTGAAAATTCTAGAGAGAATTTTAAAAGCTTCAAGAGAATTTCAACAATTTGGAGAGGGATTTGAAAAGTTTCAATGGGAATGGGAAGAATTGGGACAAAAATTGGAAAATTTTTCAGGGACTTTGAAAAAATTTCAACTGGAATTTTAGCAATTTTTTTACGTGAAATTGTAAACATGTTGAAGTGGATTTTGAAAATTCTAGAGAGAATTTTAAAAGCTTCAACAGAATTTCAACAATTTTGAGAGGGATTTGAAAAGTTTCAATGGGAATGGGAAGAATTGGGACAAAAATTGGAAAATTTTTAAGGGACTTTGAAAAAATTTCAACTGGAATTTTAGCCATTTTTTGACGTGAAATTGTAAACATGTGGACATGGATTTTGAAAATTCTAGAGAGAATTTTAAAAGCTTCAACAGAATTTCAACAATTTTGAGAGGGATTTGAAAAGTTTCAATGGGAATGGGAAGAATTGGGACAAAAATTGGAAAATTTTGAAGGGACTTTGAAAAAATTTCAACTGGAATTTTAGCCATTTTTTGACGTGAAATTGTAAACATGTGGACATGGATTTTGAAAATTCTAGAGAGAATTTTAAAAGCTTCAAGAGAATTTCAACAATTTTGAGAGGGATTTGAAAAGTTTCAATGGGAATGGGAAGAATTGGGACAAAAATTGGAAAATTTTTCAGGGACTTTGAAAAAATTTCAACTGGAATTTTAGCAATTTTTTTTTATGTGAAATTGTAAACATGTGGCCATGGATTTTGAAAATTCTAGAGAGAATTTTAAAAGCTTCAACAGAATTTCAACAATTTGGAGAGGGATTTGAAAAGTTTCAATGGGAATGGGAAGAATTGGAAAAAATTGGAAAATTTTTAAGGGACTTTGAAAAAATTTCAACTGGAATTTTAGCCATTTTTTGACGTGAAATTGTAAACATGTGGACATGGATTTTGAAAATTCTAGAGAGAATTTTAAAAGCTTCAACAGAATTTCAACAATTTTGAGAGGGATTTGAAAAGTTTCAATGGGAATGGGAAGAATTGGGACAAAAATTGGAAAATTTTTCAGGGACTTTGAAAAAATTTCAACTGGAATTTTAGCAATTTTTTGACGTGAAATTGTAAACATGTGGCCATAGATTTTGAAAATTCTAGAGAGAATTTTAAAAGCTTCAAGAGAATTTCAACAATTTTGAGAGGGATTTGAAAAGTTTCAATGGGAATGGGAAGAATTGGGACAAAAATTGGAAAATTTTTAAGGGACTTTGAAAACATTTCAACTGGAATTTTAGCCATTTTTTGACGTGAAATTGTAAACATGTGGACATGGATTTTGAAAATTCTAGAGAGAATTTTAAAAGCTTCAAGAGAATTTCAACAATTTTGAGAGGGATTTGAAAAGTTTCAATGGGAATGGGAAGAATTGGGACAAAAATTGGAAAATTTTTAAGGGACTTTGAAAAAATTTCAACTGGAATTTTAGCCATTTTTTGACGTGAAATTGTAAACATGTGGCCATGGATTTTGAACATTCTAGAGAGAATTTTAAAAGCTTCAACAGAATTTCAACAATTTTGAGAGGGATTTGAAAAGTTTCAATGGGAATGGGAAGAATTGGGACAAAAATTGGAAATTTTTAAGGGACTTTGAAAAAATTTCAACTGGAATTTTAGCCATTTTTTGACGTGAAATTGTAAACATGTGGCCATGGATTTTGAAAATTCTAGAGAGAATTTTAAAAGCTTCAACAGAATTTCAACAATTTTGAGAGGGATTTGAAAAGTTTCAATGGGAATGGGAAGAATTGGGACAAAAATTGGAAAATTTTTAAGGGACTTTGAAAAAATTTCAACTGGAATTTTAGCCATTTTTTGATGTGAAATTGTAAACATGTGGACATGGATTTTGAAAATTCTAGAGAGAATTTTAAAAGCTTCAACAGAATTTCAACAATTTTGAGAGGGATTTGAAAAGTTTCAATGGGAATGGGAAGAATTGGGACAAAAATTGGAAAATTTTTAAGGGACTTTGAAAAAATTTCAACTGGAATTTTATCCATTTTTTGACGTGAAATTGTAAACATGTGGCCATGGATTTTGAACATTCTAGAGAGAATTTAAAAGTTTCAACAGAATTTCAACAATTTTGAGAGGGATTTGAAAAGTTTCAATGGGAATGGGAAGAATTGGGACAAAAATTGGAAAATTTTTAAGGGACTTTGAAAAAATTTCAACTGGAATTTTATCCATTTTTTGACGTGAAATTGTAAACATGTGGCCATGGATTTTGAACATTCTAGAGAGAATTTAAAAGTTTCAACAGAATTTCAACAATTTTGAGAGGGATTTGAAAAGTTTCAATGGGAATGGGAAGAATTGGGACAAAAATTGGAAAATTTTGAAGGGACTTTGAAAAAATTTCAACTGGAATTTTAGCCATTTTTTGACGTGAAATTGTAAACATGTGGACATGGATTTTGAAAATTCTAGAGAGAGTTTTAAAAGCTTCAACAGAATTTCAACAATTTTGAGAGGGATTTGAAAAGTTTCAATGGGAATGGGAAGAATTGGGACAAAAATTGGAAAATTTTTAAGGGACTTTGAAAAAATTTCAACTGGAATTTTAGCCATTTTTTGACGTGAAATTGTAAACATGTGCCCATGGATTTTGAAAATTCTAGAGAGAATTTTAAAAGCTTCAAGAGAATTTCAACAATTTTGAGAGGGATTTGAAAAGTTTCAATGGGAATGGGAAGAATTGGGACAAAAATTGGAAAATTTTTAAGGGACTTTGAAAAAATTTCAACTGGAATTTTAGCAATTTTTTGACGTGAAATTGTAAACATGTGGACATGGATTTTGAAAATTCTAGAGAGAATTTTAAAAGCTTCAACAGAATTTCAACAATTTGGAGAGGGATTTGAAAAGTTTCAATGGGAATGGGAAGAATTGGGACAAAAATTGGAAAATTTTTCAGGGACTTTGAAAAAATTTCAACTGGAATTTTAGCAATTTGGACGTGAAATTGTAAACATGTGGACATGGATTTTGAAACTTCTAGAGAGAATTTTAAAAGCTTTAACAGAATTTCAACAATTTGGAGAGGGATTTGAAAAGTTTCAATGGGAATGGGAAGAATTGGGACAAAAATTGGAAAATTTTTAAGGGACTTTGAAAAAATTTCAACTGGAATTTTAGCCATTTTTTGACGTGAAATTGTAAACATGTGGACATGGATTTTGAAAATTCTAGAGAGAATTTTAAAAGCTTCAACAGAATTTCAACAATTTTGAGAGGGATTTGAAAAGTTTCAATGGGAATGGGAAGAATTGGGACAAAAATTGGAAAATTTTTCAGGGACTTTGAAAAAATTTCAACTGGAATTTTAGCCATTTTTTGACGTGAAATTGTAAACATGTGGCCATGGATTTGGAAAATTCTAGAGAGAATTTTAAAAGCTTCAACAGAATTTCAACAATTTTGAGAGGGATTTGAAAAGTTTCAATGGGAATGGGAAGAATTGGGACAAAAATTGGAAAATTTTTAAGGGACTTTGAAAAAATTTCAACTGGAATTTTAGCAATTTTTTGACGTGAAATTGTAAACATGTGGACATGGATTTTGAAAATTCTAGAGAGAATTTTAAAAGCTTCAAGAGAATTTCAACAATTTTGAGAGGGATTTGAAAAGTTTCAATGGGAATGGGAAGAATTGGGACAAAAATTGGAAAATTTTTAAGGGACTTTGAAAAAATTTCAACTGGAATTTTAGCCATTTTTTGACGTGAAATTGTAAACATGTGGACATGGATTTTGAAAATTCTAGAGAGAATTTTAAAAGCTTCAAGAGAATTTCAACAATTTTGAGAGGGATTTGAAAAGTTTCAATGGGAATGGGAAGAATTGGGACAAAAATTGGAAAATTTTTCAGGGACTTTGAAAAAATTTCAACTGGAATTTTAGCAATTTTTTTTTATGTGAAATTGTAAACATGTGGCCATGGATTTTGAAAATTCTAGAGAGAATTTTAAAAGCTTCAAGAGAATTTCAACAATTTGGAGAGGGATTTGAAAAGTTTCAATGGGAATGGGAAGAATTGGAAAAAATTGGAAAATTTTTAAGGGACTTTGAAAAAATTTCAACTGGAATTTTAGCCATTTTTTGACGTGAAATTGTAAACATGTGGACATGGATTTTGAAAATTCTAGAGAGAATTTTAAAAGCTTCAACAGAATTTCAACAATTTTGAGAGGGATTTGAAAAGTTTCAATGGGAATGGGAAGAATTGGGACAAAAATTGGAAAATTTTTAAGGGACTTTGAAAAAATTTCAACTGGAATTTTAGCCATTTTTTGACGTGAAATTGTAAACATGTGGCCATGGATTTTGAAAATTCTAGAGAGAATTTTAAAAGGTTCAAGAGAATTTCAACAATTTTGAGAGGGATTTGAAAAGTTTCAATGGGAATGGGAAGAATTGGGACAAAAATTGGAAAATTTTTAAGGGACTTTGAAAACATTTCAACTGGAATTTTAGCCATTTTTTGATGTGAAATTGTAAACATGTGGACATGGATTTTGAAAATTCTAGAGAGAATTTTAAAAGCTTCAAGAGAATTTCAACAATTTTGAGAGGGATTTGAAAAGTTTCAATGGGAATGGGAAGAATTGGGACAAAAATGGGAAAATTTTTAAGGGACTTTGAAAAAATTTCAACTGGAATTTTAGCCATTTTTTGACGTGAAATTGTAAACATGTGGCCATGGATTTTGAAAATTCTAGAGAGAATTTTAAAAGCTTCAACAGAATTTCAACAATTTTGAGAGGGACTTGAAAAGTTTCAATGGGAATGGGAAGAATTGGGACAAAAATGGGAAAATTTTTAAGGGACTTTGAAAAAATTTCAACTGGAATTTTAGCAATTTTTGACGTGAAATTGTAAACATGTTGAAGTGGATTTTGAAAATTCTAGAGAGAATTTTAAAAGCTTCAAGAGAATTTCAACAATTTTGAGAGGGATTTGAAAAGTTTCAATGGGAATGGGAAGAATTGGGACAAAAATTGGAAAATTTTTAAGGGACTTTGAAAAAATTTCAACTGGAATTTTAGCAATTTTTTGTCGTGAAATTGTAAACATGTGGACATGGATTTTGAAAATTCTAGAGAGAATTTTAAAAGCTTCAACAGAATTTCAACAATTTTGAGAGGGACTTGAAAAGTTTCAATGGGAATGGGAAGAATTGGGACAAAAATTGGAAAATTTTTAAGGGACTTTGAAAAAATTTCAACTGGAATTTTAGCCATTTTTTGACGTGAAATTGTAAACGTGTGGACATGGATTTTGAAAATTCTAGAGAGAATTTTAAAAGCTTCAACAGAATTTCAACAATTTTGAGAGGGATTTGAAAAGTTTCAATGGGAATGGGAAGAATTGGGACAAAAATTGGAAAATTTTTCAGGGACTTTGAAAAAATTTCAACTGGAATTTTAGCAATTTTTTGTCGTGAAATTGTAAACATGTTGAAGTGGATTTTGAAAATTCTAGAGAGAATTTTAAAAGCTTCAAGAGAATTTCAACAATTTTGAGAGGGATTTGAAAAGTTTCAATGGGAACGGGAAGAATTGGAACAAAAATTGGAAAATTTTTAAGGGACTTTGAAAAAATTTCAACTGGAATTTTAGCCATTTTTTGACGTGAAATTGTAAACATGTTGAAGTGGATTTAGAAAATTCTAGAGAGAATTTTAAAAGCTTCAACAGAATTTCAACAATTTTGAGAGGGATTTGAAAAGTTTCAATGGGAATGGGAAGAATTGGGACAAAAATTGGAAAATTTTTAAGGGACTTTGAAAAAATTTCAACTGGAATTTTAGCCATTTTTTGACGTGAAATTGTAAACATGTGGACATGGATTTTGAAAATTCTAGAGAGAATTTTAAAAGCTTCAAGAGAATTTCAACAATTTTGAGAGGGATTTGAAAAGTTTCAATGGGAATGGGAAGAATTGGGACAAAAATTGGAAAATTTTTAAGGGACTTTGAAAAAATTTCAACTGGAATTTTAGCCATTTTTTGACGTGAAATTGTAAACATGTGGCCATGGATTTTGAAAATTCTAGAGAGAATTTTAAAAGCTTCAAGAGAATTTCAACAATTTTGAGAGGGATTTGAAAAGTTTCAATGGGAATGGGAAGAATTGGGACAAAAATTGGAAAACTTTTAAGGGACTTTGAAAAAATTTCAACTGGAATTTTAGCCATTTTTTGATGTGAAATTGTAAACATGTGGCCATGGATTTTGAAAATTCTAGAGAGAATTTTAAAAGCTTCAAGAGAATTTCAACAATTTTGAGAGGGATTTGAAAAGTTTCAATGGGAATGGGAAGAATTGGGACAAAAATTGGAAAATTTTTAAGGGACTTTGAAAACATTTCAACTGGAATTTTAGCCATTTTTTGATGTGAAATTGTAAACATGTGGACATGGATTTTGAAAATTCTAGAGAGAATTTTAAAAGCTTCAAGAGAATTTCAACAATTTGGAGAGGGATTTGAAAAGTTTCAATGGGAATGGGAAGAATTGGGACAAAAATGGGAAAATTTTTAAGGGACTTTGAAAAAATTTCAACTGGAATTTTAGCCATTTTTTGACGTGAAATTGTAAACATGTGGCCATGGATTTTGAAAATTCTAGAGAGAATTTTAAAAGCTTCAACAGAATTTCAACAATTTTGAGAGGGACTTGAAAAGTTTCAATGGGAATGGGAAGAATTGGGACAAAAATGGGAAAATTTTTAAGGGACTTTGAAAAAATTTCAACTGGAATTTTAGCAATTTTTGACGTGAAATTGTAAACATGTTGAAGTGGATTTTGAAAATTCTAGAGAGAATTTTAAAAGCTTCAAGAGAATTTCAACAATTTTGAGAGGGATTTGAAAAGTTTCAATGGGAATGGGAAGAATTGGGACAAAAATTGGAAAATTTTTAAGGGACTTTGAAAAAATTTCAACTGGAATTTTAGCAATTTTTTGACGTGAAATTGTAAACATGTGGCCATGGATTTTGAAAATTCTAGAGAGAATTTTAAAAGCTTCAAGAGAATTTCAACAATTTTGAGAGGGATTTGAAAAGTTTCAATGGGAATGGGAAGAATTGGGACAAAAATTGGAAAATTTTTAAGGGACTTTGAAAAAATTTCAACTGGAATTTTAGCAATTTTTTTATGTGAAATTGTAAACATGTGGACATGGATTTTGAAAATTCTAGAGAGAATTTTAAAAGCTTCAACAGAATTTCAACAATTTTGAGAGGGACTTGAAAAGTTTCAATGGGAATGGGAAGAATTGGGACAAAAATTGGAAAATTTTTAAGGGACTTTGAAAAAATTTCAACTGGAATTTTAGCTATTTTTTGACGTGAAATTGTAAACGTGTGGACATGGATTTTGAAAATTCTAGAGAGAATTTTAAAAGCTTCAAGAGAATTTCAACAATTTTGAGAGGGATTTGAAAAGTTTCAATGGGAATGGGAAGAATTGGGACAAAAATGGGAAAATTTTTAAGGGACTTTGAAAAAATTTCAACTGGAATTTTAGCCATTTTTTGACATGAAATTGTAAACGTGTGGACATGGATTTTGAAAATTCTAGAGAGAATTTTAAAAGCTTCAACAGAATTTCAACAATTTTGAGAGGGATTTGAAAAGTTTCAATGGGAATGGGAAGAATTGGGACAAAAATTGGAAAATTTTTAAGGGACTTTGAAAAAATTTCAACTGGAATTTTAGCAATTTTTTGTCGTGAAATTGTAAACATGTTGAAGTGGATTTTGAAAATTCTAGAGAGAATTTTAAAAGCTTCAAGAGAATTTCAACAATTTTGAGAGGGATTTGAAAAGTTTCAATGGGAATGGGAAGAATTGGAACAAAAATTGGAAAATTTTTAAGGGACTTTGAAAAAATTTCAACTGGAATTTTAGCCATTTTTTGACGTGAAATTGTAAACATGTTGAAGTGGACTTAGAAAATTCTAGAGAGAATTTTAAAAGCTTCAACAGAATTTCAACAATTTTGAGAGGGATTTGAAAAGTTTCAATGGGAATGGGAAGAATTGGGACAAAAATTGGAAAATTTTTAAGGGACTTTGAAAAAATTTCAACTGGAATTTTAGCATTTTTTTGACGTGAAATTGTAAACATGTTGAAGTGGATTTTGAAAATTCTAGAGAGAATTTTAAAAGCTTCAACAGAATTTCAACAATTTTGAGAGGGATTTGAAAAGTTTCAATGGGAATGGGAAGAATTGGGACAAAAATTGGAAAATTTTTAAGGGACTTTGAAAAAATTTCAACTGGAATTTTAGCCATTTTTTGTCGTGAAATTGTAAACATGTGGACATGGATTTTGAAAATTCTAGAGAGAATTTTAAAAGCTTTAACAGAATTTCTACAATTTTGAGAGGGATTTGAAAAGTTTCAATGGGAATGGGAAGAATTGGGACAAAAATTGGAAAATTTTTAAGGGACTTTGAAAACATTTCAACTGGAATTTTAGCCATTTTTTGATGTGAAATTGTAAACATGTGGACATGGATTTTGAAAATTCTAGAGAGAATTTTAAAAGCTTCAAGAGAATTTCAACAATTTTGAGAGGGATTTGAAAAGTTTCAATGGGAATGGGAAGAATTGGGACAAAAATGGGAAAATTTTTAAGGGACTTTGAAAAAATTTCAACTGGAATTTTAGCCATTTTTTGACGTGAAATTGTAAACATGTGGCCATGGATTTTGAAAATTCTAGAGAGAATTTTAAAAGCTTCAACAGAATTTCAACAATTTTGAGAGGGACTTGAAAAGTTTCAATGGGAATGGGAAGAATTGGGACAAAAATGGGAAAATTTTTAAGGGACTTTGAAAAAATTTCAACTGGAATTTTAGCAATTTTTGACGTGAAATTGTAAACATGTTGAAGTGGATTTTGAAAATTCTAGAGAGAATTTTAAAAGCTTCAAGAGAATTTCAACAATTTTGAGAGGGATTTGAAAAGTTTCAATGGGAATGGGAAGAATTGGGACAAAAATTGGAAAATTTTTAAGGGACTTTGAAAAAATTTCAACTGGAATTTTAGCAATTTTTTGACGTGAAATTGTAAACATGTGGCCATGGATTTTGAAAATTCTAGAGAGAATTTTAAAAGCTTCAACAGAATTTCAACAATTTTGAGAGGGATTTGAAAAGTTTCAATGGGAATGGGAAGAATTGGGACAAAAATTGGAAAATTTTTAAGGGACTTTGAAAAAATTTCAACTGGAATTTTAGCCATTTTTTGACGTGAAATTGTAAACATGTTGAAGTGGATTTAGAAAATTCTAGAGAGAATTTTAAAAGCTTCAACAGAATTTCAACAATTTTGAGAGGGATTTGAAAAGTTTCAATGGGAATGGGAAGAATTGGGACAAAAATTGGAAAATTTTTAAGGGACTTTGAAAAAATTTCAACTGGAATTTTAGCCATTTTTTGTCGTGAAATTGTAAACATGTGGCCATGGATTTTGAAAATTCTAGAGAGAATTTTAAAAGCTTTAACAGAATTTATACAATTTTGAGAGGGATTTGAAAAGTTTCAATGGGAATGGGAAGAATTGGGACAAAAATTGGAAAATTTTTCAGGGACTTTGAAAAAATTTCAACTGGAATTTTAGCCATTTTTTGACGTGAAATTGTAAACATGTGGCCATGGATTTTGAAAATTCTAGAGAGAATTTTAAAAGCTTCAACAGAATTTCAACATTTTGGAGAGGGATTTGAAAAGTTTCAATGGGAATGGGAAGAATTGGGACAAAAATTGGAAAATTTTTAAGAGACTTTGAAAAAATTTCAACTGGAATTTTAGCCATTTTTTTATGTGAAATTGTAAACATGTGGCCATGGATTTTGAAAATTCTAGAGAGAATTTTAAAAGCTTCAACAGAATTTCAACAATTTTGAGAGGGATTTGAAAAGTTTCAATGGGAATGGGAAGAATTGGGACAAAAATTGGAAAATTTTTAAGGGACTTTGAAAAAATTTCAACTGGAATTTTAGCCATTTTTTGACGTGAAATTGTAAACATGTGGACATGGATTTTGAAAATTCTACAGAGAATTTTAAAAGCTTCAAGAGAATTTCAACAATTTGGAGAGGGATTTGAAAAGTTTCAATGGGAATGGGAAGAATTGGGACAAAAATTGGAAAATTTTTAAGGGACTTTGAAAAAATTTCAACTGGAATTTTAGCCATTTTTTGATGTGAAATTGTAAACATGTGGACATGGATTTTGAAAATTCTAGAGAGAATTTTAAAAGCTTCAAGAGAATTTCAACAATTTTGAGAGGGATTTGAAAAGTTTCAATGGGAATGGGAAGAATTGGGACAAAAATTCGAAAATTTTTAAGGGACTTTGAAAACATTTCAACTGGAATTTTAGCCATTTTTTAATGTGAAATTGTAAACATGTGGACATGGATTTTGAAAATTCTAGAGAGAATTTTAAAAGCTTCAACAGAATTTCAACAATTTTGAGAGGGATTTGAAAAGTTTCAATGGGAATGGGAAGAATTGGGACAAAAATTGGAAAATTTTTAAGGGACTTTGAAAAATTTCAACTGGAATTTTAGCCATTTTTTTATGTGAAATTGTAAACATGTGGACATGGATTTTGAAAATTCTAGAGAGAATTTAAAAGCTTCAACAGAATTTCAACAATTTTGAGAGGGATTTGAAAAGTTTCAATGGGAATGGGAAGAATTGGGACAAAAATTGGAAAATTTTTAAGGGACTTTGAAAAAATTTCAACTGGAATTTTAGCCATTTTTTGACGTGAAATTGTAAACATGTTGAAGTGGATTTTGAAAATTCTAGAGAGAATTTTAAAAGCTTCAAGAGAATTTCAACAATTTTGAGAGGGATTTGAAAAGTTTCAATGGGAATGGGAAGAATTGGGACAAAAATTGGAAAATTTTGAAGGGACTTTGAAAAAATTTCAACTGGAATTTTAGCCATTTTTTGACGTGAAATTGTAAACATGTGGCCATGGATTTTGAAAATTCTAGAGAGAATTTTAAAAGCTTCAACAGAATTTCAACAATTTTGAGAGGGATTTGAAAAGTTTCAATGGGAATGGGAAGAATTGGGACAAAAATTGGAAAATTTTTAAGGGACTTTGAAAAAATTTCAACTGGAATTTTAGCCATTTTTTGACGTGAAATTGTAAACGTGTGGACATGGATTTTGAAAATTCTAGAGAGAATTTTAAAAGCTTCAACAGAATTTCAACAATTTTGAGAGGGATTTGAAAAGTTTCAATGGGAATGGGAAGAATTGGGACAAAAATTGGAAAATTTTTAAGGGACTTTGAAAAAATTTCAACTGGAATTTTAGCCATTTTTTGACGTGAAATTGTAAACATGTGGACATGGATTTTGAAAATTCTAGAGAGAATTTTAAAAGCTTTAACAGAATTTCAACAATTTTGAGAGGGATTTGAAAAGTTTCAATGGGAATGGGAAGAATTGGGACAAAAATTGGAAAATTTTTCAGGGACTTTGAAAAAATTTCAACTGGAATTTTAGCCATTTTTTGACGTGAAATTGTAAACATGTGGCCATGGATTTTGAAAATTCTAGAGAGAATTTTAAAAGCTTCAAGAGAATTTCAACAATTTTGAGAGGGATTTGAAAAGTTTCAATGGGAATGGGAAGAATTGGGACAAAAATTGGAAAATTTTTACGGGACTTTGAAAAAATTTCAACTGGAATTTTAGCAATTTTTTGACGTGAAATTGTAAACATGTGGACATGGATTTTGAAAATTCTACAGAGAATTTTAAAAGCTTCAAGAGAATTTCAACAATTTTGAGAGGGATTTCAAAAGTTTCAATGGGAATGGGAAGAATTGGGACAAAAATTGGAAAATTTTTAAGGGACTTTGAAAAAATTTCAACTGGAATTTTAGCCATTTTTTGACGTGAAATTGTAAACATGTGGACATGGATTTTGAAAATTCTAGAGAGAATTTTAAAAGCTTCAAGAGAATTTCAGCAATTTTGAGAGGGATTTGAAAAGTTTCAATGGGAATGGGAAGAATTGGGACAAAAATTGGAAAACTTTTAAGGGACTTTGAAAAAATTTCAACTGGAATTTTAGCCATTTTTTGACGTGAAATTGTAAACATGTGGCCATGGATTTTGAAAATTCTAGAGAGAATTTTAAAAGCTTCAACAGAATTTCAACAATTTTGAGAGGGATTTGAAAAGTTTCAATGGGAATGGGAAGAATTGGGACAAAAATTGGAAAATTTTTAAGGGACTTTGAAAAAATTTCAACTGGAATTTTAGCCATTTTTTGTCGTGAAATTGTAAACATATGGACATGGATTTTGAAAATTCTAGAGAGAATTTTAAAAGCTTTAACAGAATTTCTACAATTTTGAGAGGGATTTGAAAAGTTTCAATGGGAATGGGAAGAATTGGGACAAAAATTGGAAAATTTTTAAGGGACTTTGAAAAAATTTCAACTGGAATTTTAGCCATTTTTTTATGTGAAATTGTAAACATGTGGCCATGGATTTTGAAAATTCTAGAGAGAATTTTAAAAGCTTCAAGAGAATTTCAACAATTTTGTGAGGGATTTGAAAAGTTTCAATGGGAATGGGAAGAATTGGGACAAAAATTGGAAAATTTTTCAGGGACTTTGAAAAAATTTCAACTGGAATTTTAGCCATTTTTTGCGTGAAATTGTAAACATGTGGCCATGGATTTTGAAAATTCTAGAGAGAATTTAAAAGCTTCAAGAGAATTTCAACAATTTGGAGAGGGATTTGAAAAGTTTCAATGGGAATGGGAAGAATTGGGACAAAAATTGGAAAATTTTTAAGGGACTTTGAAAAAATTTCAACTGGAATTTTAGCCATTTTTTGACGTGAAATTGTAAACATGTTGAAGTGGATTTTGAAAATTCTAGAGAGAATTTTAAAAGCTTCAAGAGAATTTCAACAATTTTGAGAGGGATTTGAAAAGTTTCAATGGGAATGGGAAGAATTGGGACAAAAATTGGAAAATTTTTAAGGGACTTTGAAAAAATTTCAACTGGAATTTTAGCATTTTTTTGACGTGAAATTGTAAACATGTGGACATGGATTTTGAAAATTCTAGAGAGAATTTTAAAAGCTTCAACAGAATTTCAACAATTTTGAGAGGGATTTGAAAAGTTTCAATGGGAATGGGAAGAATTGGGACAAAAATTGGAAAATTTTTAAGGGACTTTGAAAACATTTCAACTGGAATTTTAGCCATTTTTTGACGTGAAATTGTAAACATGTGGACATGGATTTTGAAAATTCTAGAGAGAATTTTAAAAGCTTCAACAGAATTTCAACAATTTTGAGAGGGATTTGAAAAGTTTCAATGGGAATGGGAAGAATTGGGACCAAAATTGGAAAATTTTTAAGGGACTTTGAAAACATTTCAACTGGAATTTTAGCCATTTTTTGACGTGAAATTGTAAACGTGTGGACATGGATTTTGAAAATTCTAGAGAGAATTTTAAAAGCTTCAAGAGAATTTCAACAATTTTGAGAGGGATTTGAAAAGTTTCAATGGGAATGGGAAGAATTGGGACAAAAATTGGAAAATTTTTAAGGGACTTTGAAAAAATTTCAACTGGAATTTTAGCATTTTTTTGACGTGAAATTGTAAACATGTGGACATGGATTTTGAAAATTCTAGAGAGAATTTTAAAAGCTTCAAGAGAATTTCAACAATTTTGAGAGGGATTTGAAAAGTTTCAATGGGAATGGGAAGAATTGGGACAAAAATTGGAAAATTTTTAAGGGACTTTGAAAAAATTTCAACTGGAATTTTAGCCATTTTTTGACGTGAAATTGTAAACATGTGGCCATGGATTTTGAAAATTCTAGACAGAATTTTAAAAGCTTCAACAGAATTTCAACAATTTTGAGAGGGATTTGAAAAGTTTCAATGGGAATGGGGGAAGAATTGGGACAAAAATTGCAAAATTTTTCAGGGACTTTGAAAAAATTTCAACTGGAATTTTAGCAATTTTTTATGTAAAATTGTAAACATGTTGAAGTGGATTTTGAAAATTCTAGAGAGAATTTTAAAAGCTTCAAGAGAATTTCAACAATTTTGAGAGGGATTTGAAAAGTTTCAATGGGAATGGGAAGAATTGGGACAAAAATTGGAAAATTTTTAAGGGACTTTGAAAAAATTTCAACTGGAATTTTAGCCATTTTTTTATGTGAAATTGTAAACATGTGGACATGGATTTTGAAAATTCTAGAGAGAATTTAAAAGCTTCAACAGAATTTCTACAATTTTGAGAGGGATTTGAAAAGTTTCAATGGGAATGGGAAGAATTGGGACAAAACTTGCAAAATTTTTCAGGGACTTTGAAAAAATTTCAACTGGAATTTTAGCCATTTTTTGACGTGAAATTGTAAACATGTTGAAGTGGATTTTGAAAATTCTAGAGAGAATTTTAAAAGCTTCAAGAGAATTTCAACAATTTTGAGAGGGATTTGAAAAGTTTCAATGGGAATGGGAAGAATTGGGACAAAAATTGGAAAATTTTTAAGGGACTTTGAAAAAATTTCAACTGGAATTTTAGCCATTTTTTGACGTGAAATTAAACGTGTGGACATGGATTTTGAAAATTCTAGAGAGAATTTTAAAAGCTTCAACAGAATTTCAACAATTTTGAGAGGGATTTGAAAAGTTTCAATGGGAATGGGAAGAATTGGGACAAAAATTGGAAAATTATTCAGGGACTTTGAAAAAATTTCAACTGGAATTTTAGCCATTTTTTGACGTGAAATTGTAAACATGTTGAAGTGGATTTTGAAAATTCTAGAGAGAATTTTAAAAGCTTCAACAGAATTTCAACAATTTTGAGAGGGATTTGAAAAGTTTCAATGGGAATGGGAAGAATTGGGACAAAAATTGGAAAATTTTTAAGGGACTTTGAAAAAATTTCAACTGGAATTTTAGCAATTTTTTGACATGAAATTGTAAACATGTGGCCATGGATTTTGAAAATTCTAGAGAGAATTTTAAAAGCTTCAAGAGAATTTCAACAATTTGGAGAGGGATTTGAAAAGTTTCAATGGGAATGGGAAGAATTGGGACAAAAATTGGAAAATTTTAAGGGACTTTGAAAAAATTTCAACTGGAATTTTAGCCAATTTTTGACGTGAAATTGTAAACATGTGGCCATGGATTTTGAAAATTCTAGAGAGAATTTTAAAAGCTTCAACAGAATTTCAACAATTTTGAGAGGGATTTGAAAAGTTTCAATGGGAATGGGAAGAATTGGGACAAAAATTGGAAAATTTTTAAGGGACTTTGAAAAAATTTCAACTGGAATTTTAGCAATTTTTTGTCGTGAAATTGTAAACATGTGGACATGGATTTTGAAAATTCTAGAGAGAATTTTAAAAGCTTTAACAGAATTTCTACAATTTTGAGAGGGATTTGAAAAGTTTCAATGGGAATGGGAAGAATTGGGACAAAACTTGCAAAATTTTTCAGGGACTTTGAAAAAATTTCAACTGGAATTTTAGCAATTTTTTATGTAAAATTGTAAACATGTTGAAGTGGATTTTGAAAATTCTAGAGAGAATTTTAAAAGCTTCAAGAGAATTTCAACAATTTTGAGAGGGATTTGAAAAGTTTCAATGGGAATGGGAAGAATTGGGACAAAAATTGGAAAATTTTTAAGGGACTTTGAAAAAATTTCAACTGGAATTTTAGCCATTTTTTGACGTGAAATTGTAAACGTGTGGACATGGATTTTGAAAATTCTAGAGAGAATTTTAAAAGCTTCAACAGAATTTCAACAATTTTGAGAGGGATTTGAAAAGTTTCAATGGGAATGGGAAGAATTGGGACAAAAATTGGAAAATTATTCAGGGACTTTGAAAAAATTTCAACTGGAATTTTAGCCATTTTTTGACGTGAAATTGTAAACATGTTGAAGTGGATTTTGAAAATTCTAGAGAGAATTTTAAAAGCTTCAACAGAATTTCAACAATTTTGAGAGGGATTTGAAAAGTTTCAATGGGAATGGGAAGAATTGGGACAAAAATTGGAAAATTTTTAAGGGACTTTGAAAACATTTCAACTGGAATTTTAGCCATTTTTTGACGTGAAATTGTAAACATGTGGACATGGATTTTGAAAATTCTAGAGAGAATTTTAAAAGCTTCAAGAGAATTTCAACAATTTTGAGAGGGATTTGAAAAGTTTCAATGGGAATGGGAAGAATTGGGACAAAAATTGGAAAACTTTTAAGGGACTTTGAAAAAATTTCAACTGGAATTTTAGCCATTTTTTGACGTGAAATTGTAAACATGTGGACATGGATTTTGAAAATTCTAGAGAGAATTTTAAAAGCTTCAAGAGAATTTCAACAATTTTGAGAGGGATTTGAAAAGTTTCAATGGGAATGGGAAGAATTGGGACAAAAATTGGAAAATTTTTAAGGGACTTTGAAAAAATTTCAACTGGAATTTTAGCCATTTTTTGACGTGAAATTGTAAACGTGTGGACATGGATTTTGAAAATTCTAGAGAGAATTTTAAAAGCTTCAACAGAATTTCAACAATTTTGAGAGGGATTTGAAAAGTTTCAATGGGAATGGGAAGAATTGGGACAAAAATTGGAAAATTATTCAGGGACTTTGAAAAAATTTCAACTGGAATTTTAGCCATTTTTTGACGTGAAATTGTAAACATGTTGAAGTGGATTTTGAAAATTCTAGAGAGAATTTTAAAAGCTTCAACAGAATTTCAACAATTTTGAGAGGGATTTGAAAAGTTTCAATGGGAATGGGAAGAATTGGGACAAAAATTGGAAAATTTTTAAGGGACTTTGAAAACATTTCAAC
>NW_028115922.1:0-38533 GCF_964273445.1 Streptopelia decaocto
CCCATTGAAACTTTTCAAATCCCTCTCAAAATTGTTGAAATTCTCTTGAAGCTTTTAAAATTCTCTCTAGAATTTTCAAAATCCATGGCCACATGTTTACAATTTCACGTCAAAAAATGGCTAAAATTCCAGTTGAAATTTTTTCAAAGTCCCTTAAAAATTTTCCAATTTTTGTCCCAATTCTTCCCATTCCCATTGAAACTTTTCAAATCCCTCTCAAAATTGTTGAAATTGTGTTGAAGCTTTTAAAATTCTCTCTAGAATTTTCAAAATCCATGGCCACATGTTTACAATTTCACGTCAAAAAATTGCTAAAATTCCAGTTGAAATTTTTTCAAAGTCCCTTAAAAATTTTCCAATTTTTGTCCCAATTCTTCCCATTCCCATTGAAACTTTTCAAATCCCTCTCAAAATTGTTGAAATTCTCTTGAAGCTTTTAAAATTCTCTCTAGAATTTTCAAAATCCACTTCCACATGTTTACAATTTCACGTCAAAAAATGGCTAAAATTCCAGTTGAAATTTTTTCAAAGTCCCTTAAAAATTTTCCAATTTTTGTCCCAATTCTTCCCATTCCCATTGAAACTTTTCAAATCCCTCTCAAAATTGTTGAAATTCTGTTGAAGCTTTTAAAATTCTCTCTAGAATTTTCAAAATCCATGGCCACATGTTTACAATTTCACGTCAAAAAATGGCTAAAATTCCAGTTGAAATTTTTTCAAAGTCCCTTAAAAATTTTCCAATTTTTGTCCCAATTCTTCCCATTCCCATTGAAACTTTTCAAATCCCTCTCAAAATTGTTGAAATTCTCTTGAAGCTTTTAAAATTCTCTCTAGAATTTTCAAAATCCGTGTCCACATGTTTACAATTTCACGTCAAAAAATGGCTAAAATTCCAGTTGAAATTTTTTCAAAGTCCCTTAAAAGTTTTCCAATTTTTGTCCCAATTCTTCCCATTCCCATTGAAACTTTTCAAATCCCTCTCAAAATTGTTGAAATTCTCTTGAAGCTTTTAAAATTCTCTCTAGAATTTTCAAAATCCATGGCCACATGTTTACAATTTCACGTCAAAAAATGGCTAAAATTCCAGCTGAAATTTTTTCAAAGTCCCTTAAAAATTTTCCAATTTTTGTCCCAATTCTTCCCATTCCCATTGAAACTTTTCAAATCCCTCTCAAAATTGTAGAAATTCTGTTGAAGCTTTTAAAATTCTCTCTAGAATTTTCAAAATCCATGTCCACATGTTTACAATTTCACGTCAAAAAATGGCTAAAATTCCAGTTGAAATTTTTTCAAAGTCCCTTAAAAATTTTCCAATTTTTGTCCCAATTCTTCCCATTCCCATTGAAACTTTTCAAATCCCTCTCAAAATTGTTGAAATTCTCTTGAAGCTTTTAAAATTCTCTCTAGAATTTTCAAAATCCATGTCCACATGTTTACAATTTCACGTCAAAAAATGGCTAAAATTCCAGCTTGAAATTTTTTCAAACTCCCTTAAAAATTTTCCAATTTTTGTCCCAATTCTTCCCATTCCCATTGAAACTTTTCAAATCCCTCTCAAAATTGTTGAAATTCTGTTGAAGCTTTTAAAATTCTCTCTAGAATTTTCAAAATCCACTTCAACATGTTTACAATTTCACGTCAAAAAATGGCTAAAATTCCAGTTGAAATTTTTTCAAAGTCCCTTAAAAATTTTCCAATTTTTGTCCCAATTCTTCCCATTCCCATTGAAACTTTTCAAATCCCTCTCAAAATTGTTGAATTCTGTTGAAGCTTTTAAAATTCTCTCTAGAATTTTCAAAAACCATGGCCACATGTTTACAATTTCACGTCAAAAAATGGCTAAAATTCCAGTTGAAATTTTTTCAAAGTCCCTTAAAAATTTTCCAATTTTTGTCCCAATTCTTCCCATTCCCATTGAATCTTTTCAAATCCCTCTCCAAATTGTTGAAATTCTCTTGAAGCTTTTAAAATTCTCTCTAGAATTTTCAAAATCCATGTCCACATGTTTACAATTTCACGTCAAAAAATGGCTAAAATTCCAGTTGAAATTTTTTCAAAGTCCCTTAAAAATTTTCCAATTTTTGTCCCAATTCTTCCCATTCCCATTGAAACTTTTCAAATCCCTCTCAAAATTGTTGAAATTCTCTTGAAGCTTTTAAAATCCTCTCTAGAATTTTCAAAATCCATGTCCACATGTTTACAATTTCACGTCAAAAAATGGCTAAAATTCCAGTTGAAATTTTTTCAAAGTCCCTTAAAAGTTTTCCAATTTTTGTCCCAATTCTTCCCATTCCCATTGAAACTTTTCAAATCCCTCTCAAAATTGTTGAAATTCTGTTGAAGCTTTTAAAATTCTCTCTAGAATTTTCAAAATCCATGTCCACATGTTTACAATTTCATGACAAAAAATGGCTAAAATTCCAGTTGAAATTTTTTCAAAGTCCCTTCAAAATTTTCCAATTTTTGTCCCAATTCTTCCCATTCCCATTGAAACTTTTCAAATCCCTCTCAAAATTGTTGAAATTCTCTTGAAGCTTTTAAAATTCTCTCTAGAATTTTCAAAATCCATGTCCACATGTTTACAATTTCACGTCAAAAAATGGCTAAAATTCCAGTTGAAATTTTTTCAAAGTCCCTTAAAAGTTTTCCAATTTTTGTCCCAATTCTTCCCATTCCCATTGAAACTTTTCAAATCCCTCTCAAAATTGTTGAAATTCTCTTGAAGCTTTTAAAATTCTCTCTAGAATTTTCAAAATCCATGTCCACATGTTTACAATTTCACGTCAAAAAATGGCTAAAATTCCAGTTGAAATTTTTTCAAAGTCCCTTAAAAATTTTCCAATTTTTGTCCCAATTCTTCCCATTCCCATTGAAACTTTTCAAATCCCTCTCAAAATTGTTGAAATTCTGTTGAAGCTTTTAAAATTCTCTCTAGAATTTTCAAAATCCACTTCAACATGTTTACAATTTCACGTCAAAAAATGGCTAAAATTCCAGTTGAAATTTTTTCAAAGTCCCTTAAAAATTTTCCAATTTTTGTCCCAATTCTTCCCATTCCCATTGAAACTTTTCAAATCCCTCTCAAAATTGTTGAAATTCTCTTGAAGCTTTTAAAATTCTCTCTAGAATTTTCAAAATCCATGTCCACATGTTTACAATTTCACGTCAAAAAATGGCTAAAATTCCAGCTGAAATTTTTTCAAACTCCCTTAAAAATTTTCCAATTTTTGTCCCAATTCTTCCCATTCCCATTGAAACTTTTCAAATCCCTCTCAAAATTGTTGAAATTCTGTTGAAGCTTTTAAAATTCTCTCTAGAATTTTCAAAATCCACTTCAACATGTTTACAATTTCACGTCAAAAAATGGCTAAAATTCCAGTTGAAATTTTTTCAAAGTCCCTTAAAAATTTTCCAATTTTTGTCCCAATTCTTCCCATTCCCATTGAAACTTTTCAAATCCCTCTCAAAATTGTTGAATTCTGTTGAAGCTTTTAAAATTCTCTCTAGAATTTTCAAAAACCATGGCCACATGTTTACAATTTCACGTCAAAAAATGGCTAAAATTCCAGTTGAAATTTTTTCAAAGTCCCTTAAAAATTTTCCAATTTTTGTCCCAATTCTTCCCATTCCCATTGAATCTTTTCAAATCCCTCTCCAAATTGTTGAAATTCTCTTGAAGCTTTTAAAATTCTCTCTAGAATTTTCAAAATCCATGTCCACATGTTTACAATTTCACGTCAAAAAATGGCTAAAATTCCAGTTGAAATTTTTTCAAAGTCCCTTAAAAATTTTCCAATTTTTGTCCCAATTCTTCCCATTCCCATTGAAACTTTTCAAATCCCTCTCAAAATTGTTGAAATTCTCTTGAAGCTTTTAAAATCCTCTCTAGAATTTTCAAAATCCATGTCCACATGTTTACAATTTCACGTCAAAAAATGGCTAAAATTCCAGTTGAAATTTTTTCAAAGTCCCTTAAAAGTTTTCCAATTTTTGTCCCAATTCTTCCCATTCCCATTGAAACTTTTCAAATCCCTCTCAAAATTGTTGAAATTCTGTTGAAGCTTTTAAAATTCTCTCTAGAATTTTCAAAATCCATGTCCACATGTTTACAATTTCATGACAAAAAATGGCTAAAATTCCAGTTGAAATTTTTTCAAAGTCCCTTCAAAATTTTCCAATTTTTGTCCCAATTCTTCCCATTCCCATTGAAACTTTTCAAATCCCTCTCCAAATTGTTGAAATTCTCTTGAAGCTTTTAAAATTCTCTCTAGAATTTTCAAAATCCATGTCCACATGTTTACAATTTCACGTCAAAAAATGGCTAAAATTCCAGTTGAAATTTTTTCAAAGTCCCTTAAAAGTTTTCCAATTTTTGTCCCAATTCTTCCCATTCCCATTGAAACTTTTCAAATCCCTCTCAAAATTGTTGAAATTCTCTTGAAGCTTTTAAAATTCTCTCTAGAATTTTCAAAATCCATGTCCACATGTTTACAATTTCACGTCAAAAAATGGCTAAAATTCCAGTTGAAATTTTTTCAAAGTCCCTTAAAAATTTTCCAATTTTTGTCCCAATTCTTCCCATTCCCATTGAAACTTTTCAAATCCCTCTCAAAATTGTTGAAATTCTGTTGAAGCTTTTAAAATTCTCTCTAGAATTTTCAAAATCCACTTCAACATGTTTACAATTTCACGTCAAAAAATGGCTAAAATTCCAGTTGAAATTTTTTCAAAGTCCCTTAAAAATTTTCCAATTTTTGTCCCAATTCTTCACATTCCCATTGAAACTTTTCAAATCCCTCTCAAAATTGTTGAAATTCTGTTGAAGCTTTTAAAATTCTCTCTAGAATTTTCAAAATCCATGTCCACAAGTTTACAATTTCACGTCAAAAAATGGCTAAAATTCCAGTTGAAATTTTTTCAAAGTCCCTTAAAAGTTTTCCAATTTTTGTCCCAATTCTTCCCATTCCCATTGAAACTTTTCAAATCCCTCTCAAAATTGTTGAAATTCTCTTGAAGCTTTTAAAATTCTCTCTAGAATTTTCAAAATCCATGTCCACATGTTTACAATTTCACGTCAAAAAATGGCTAAAATTCCAGCTGAAATTTTTTCAAAGTCCCTTAAAAATTTTCCAATTTTTGTCCCAATTCTTCCCATTCCCATTGAAACTTTTCAAATCCCTCTCAAAATTGTTGAAATTCTGTTGAAGCTTTTAAAATTCTCTCTAGAATTTTCAAAATCCATGTCCACATGTTTACAATTTCACGTAAAAAAATTGCTAAAATTCCAGCTGAAATTTTTTCAAAGTCCCTTAAAAATTTTCCAATTTTTGTCCCAATTCTTCCCATTCCCATTGAAACTTTTCAAATCCCTCTCAAAATTGTTGAATTCTGTTGAAGCTTTTAAAATTCTCTCTAGAATTTTCAAAATCCATGGGCACATGTTTACAATTTCACGTCAAAAAATGGCTAAAATTCCAGTTGAAATTTTTTCAAAGTCCCTTAAAAATTTTCCAATTTTTGTCCCAATTCTTCCCATTCCCATTGAAACTTTTAAAATTCCTCTCAAAATTGTTGAAATTCTGTTGAAGCTTTTAAAATTCTCTCTAGAATTTTCAAAATCCATGTCCACATGTTTACAATTTCACGTCAAAAAATGGCTAAAATTCCAGCTGAAATTTTTTCAAAGTCCCTTAAAAATTTTCCAATTTTTGTCCCAATTCTTCCCATTCCCATTGAAACTTTTCAAATCCCTCTCAAAATTGTTGAAATTCTCTTGAAGCTTTTAAAATTCTCTCTAGAATTTTCAAAATCCATGTCCACATGTTTACAATTTCACGTCAAAAAATGGCTAAAATTCCAGTTGAAATTTTTTCAAAGTCCCTTAAAAATTTTCCAATTTTTGTCCCAATTCTTCCCATTCCCATTGAAACTTTTCAAATCCCTCTCAAAATTGTTGAAATTCTCTTGAAGCTTTTAAAATTCTCTCTAGAATTTTCAAAATCCATGTCCACATGTTTACAATTTCACGTAAAAAAATTGCTAAAATTCCAGTTGAAATTTTTTCCAAGTCCCTTAAAAATTTTCCAATTTTTGTCCCAATTCTTCCCATTCCCATTGAAACCTTTCAAATCCCTCTCCAAATTGTTGAAATTCTCTTGAAGCTTTTAAAATTCTCTCTAGAATTTTCAAAATCCGTGTCCACATGTTTACAATTTCACGTCAAAAAATGGCTAAAATTCCAGTTGAAATTTTTTCAAAGTCCCTTAAAAATTTTCCAATTTTTGTCCCAATTCTTCCCATTCCCATTGAAACTTTTCAAATCCCTCTCAAAATTGTTGAAATTCTCTTGAAGCTTTTAAAATTCTCTCTAGAATTTTCAAAATCCATGGCCACATGTTTACAATTTCACGTCAAAAAATGGCTAAAATTCCAGTTGAAATTTTTTCAAAGTCCCTTAAAAATTTTCCAATTTTTGTCCCAATTCTTCCCATTCCCATTGAAACTTTTCAAATCCCTCTCAAAATTGTTGAAATTCTGTTGAAGCTTTTAAAATTCTCTCTAGAATTTTCAAAATCCATGTCCACATGTTTACAATTTCACGTCAAAAAATGGCTAAAAATCCAGTTGAAATTTTTTCAAAGTCCCTTAAAAATTTTCCAATTTTTGTCCCAATTCTTCCCATTCCCATTGAAACTTTTCAAATCCCTCTCAAAATTGTTGAAATTCTCTTGAAGCTTTTAAAATTCTCTCTAGAATTTTCAAAATCCATGTCCACATGTTTACAATTTCACGTCAAAAAATGGCTAAAATTCCAGTTGAAATTTTTTCAAAGTCCCTTAAAAATTTTCCAATTTTTGTCCCAATTCTTCCCATTCCCATTGAAACTTTTCAAATCCCTCTCAAAATTGTTGAAATTCTCTTGAAGCTTTTAAAATTCTCTCTAGAATTTTCAAAATCCATGTCCACATGTTTACAATTTCACGTCAAAAAATGGCTAAAATTCCAGTTGAAATTTTTTCAAAGTCCCTTAAAAGTTTTCCAATTTTTGTCCCAATTCTTCCCATTCCCATTGAAACTTTTCAAATCCCTCTCAAAATTGTTGAAATTCTCTTGAAACTTTTAAAATTCTCTCTAGAATTTTCAAAATCCATGTCCACATGTTTACAATTTCATGACAAAAAATGGCTAAAATTCCAGTTGAAATTTTTTCAAAGTCCCTTCAAAATTTTCCAATTTTTGTCCCAATTCTTCCCATTCCCATTGAAACTTTTCAAATCCCTCTCAAAATTGTTGAAATTCTCTTGAAGCTTTTAAAATTCTCTCTAGAATTTTCAAAATCCATGTCCACATGTTTACAATTTCACGTCAAAAAATGGCTAAAATTCCAGTTGAAATTTTTTCAAAGTCCCTTAAAAATTTTCCAATTTTTGTCCCAATTCTTCCCATTCCCATTGAAACTTTTCAAATCCCTCTCAAAATTGTTGAAATTCTCTTGAAGCTTTTAAAATTCTCTCTAGAATTTTCAAAATCCATGTCCACATGTTTACAATTTCACGTCAAAAAATGGCTAAAATTCCAGTTGAAATTTTTTCAAAGTCCCTTAAAAATTTTCCAATTTTTGTCCCAATTCTTCCCATTCCCATTGAAACTTTTCAAATCCCTCTCAAAATTGTTGAAATTCTCTTGAAGCTTTTAAAATTCTCTCTAGAATTTTCAAAATCCATGTCCACATGTTTACCATTTCACATAAAAAAATGGCTAAAATTCCAGTTGAAATTTTTTCAAAGTCCCTTAAAAATTTTCCAATTTTTGTCCCAATTCTTCCCATTCCCATTGAAACTTTTCAAATCCCTCTCAAAATTGTTGAAATTCTCTTGAAGCTTTTAAAATTCTCTCTAGAATTTTCAAAATCCATGGCCACATGTTTACAATTTCACGTCAAAAAATGGCTAAAATTCCAGTTGAAATTTTTTCAAAGTCCCTTCAAAATTTTCCAATTTTTGTCCCAATTCTTCCCATTCCCATTGAAACTTTTCAAATCCCTCACAAAATTGTTGAAATTCTCTTGAAGCTTTTAAAATTCTCTCTAGAATTTTCAAAATCGATGGCCACATGTTTACAATTTCACGTCAAAAAATGGCTAAAATTCCACTTGAAATTTTTTCAAAGTCCCTTAAAAATTTTCCAATTTTTGTCCCAATTCTTCCCATTCCCATTGAAACTTTTCAAATCCCTCTCAAAATTGTTGAAATTCTCTTGAAGCTTTTAAAATTCTCTCTAGAATTTTCAAAATCCATGTCCACATGTTTACAATTTCACGTCAAAAAATGGCTAAAATTCCAGCTGAAATTTTTTCAAAGTCCCTGAAAAATTTTCCAATTTTTGTCCCAATTCTTCCCATTCCCATTGAAACTTTTCAAATCCCTCTCAAAATTGTTGAAATTCTCTTGAAGCTTTTAAAATTCTCTCTAGAATTTTCAAAAACCATGTCCACATGTTTACAATTTCACGTCAAAAAATGGCTAAAATTCCAGTTGAAATTTTTTCAAAGTCCCTTAAAAATTTTCCAATTTTTGTCCCAATTCTTCCCATTCCCATTGAAACTTTTCAAATCCCTCTCAAAATTGTTGAAATTCTCTTGAAGCTTTTAAAATTCTCTCTAGAATTTTCAAAATCCATGGCCACATGTTTACAATTTCACGTCAAAAAATGGCTAAAATTCCAGTTGAAATTTTTTCAAAGTCCCTTAAAAATTTTCCAATTTTTGTCCCAATTCTTCCCATTCCCATTGAAACTTTTCAAATTCCTCTCAAAATTGTTGAAATTGTGTTGAAGCTTTTAAAATTCTCTCTAGAATTTTCAAAATCCATGGCCACATGTTTACAATTTCACGTCAAAAAATGGCTAAAATTCCAGTTGAAATTTTTTCAAAGTCCCTTAAAAATTTTCCCATTTTTGTCCCAATTCTTCCCATTCCCATTGAAACTTTTCAAATCCCTCTCAAAATTGTTGAAATTCTCTTGAAGCTTTTAAAATTCTCTCTAGAATTCTCAAAATCCACTTCAACATGTTTACAATTTCACGTCAAAAAATGGCTAAAATTCCAGTTGAAATTTTTTCAAAGTCCCTTAAAAATTTTCCAATTTTTGTCCCAATTCTTCCCATTCCCATTGAAACTTTTCAAATCCCTCTCAAAATTGTTGAAATTCTGTTGAAGCTTTTAAAATTCTCTCTAGAATTTTCAAAATCCATGGCCACATGTTTACAATTTCACGTAAAAAAATTGCTAAAATTCCAGCTGAAATTTTTTCAAAGTCCCTTAAAAATTTTCCAATTTTTGTCCCAATTCTTCCCATTCCCATTGAAACTTTTCAAATCCCTCTCAAAATTGTTGAAATTCTCTTGAAGCTTTTAAAATTCTCTCTAGAATTTTCAAAATCCGTGTCCACATGTTTACAATTTCACGTCAAAAAATGGCTAAAATTCCAGTTGAAATTTTTTCAAAGTCCCTTAAAAGTTTTCCAATTTTTGTCCCAATTCTTCCCATTCCCATTGAAACTTTTCAAATCCCTCTCAAAATTGTTGAAATTCTCTTGAAGCTTTTAAAATTCTCTCTAGAATTTTCAAAATCCATGGCCACATGTTTACAATTTCACGTCAAAAAATGGCTAAAATTCCAGTTGAAATTTTTTCAAAGTCCCTTCAAAATTTTCCAATTTTTGTCCCAATTCTTCCCATTCCCATTGAAACTTTTCAAATCCCTCACAAAATTGTTGAAATTCTCTTGAAGCTTTTAAAATTCTCTCTAGAATTTTCAAAATCGATGGCCACATGTTTACAATTTCACGTCAAAAAATGGCTAAAATTCCAGTTGAAATTTTTTCAAAGTCCCTTAAAAATTTTCCAATTTTTGTCCCAATTCTTCCCATTCCCATTGAAACTTTTCAAATCCCTCTCAAAATTGTTGAAATTCTCTTGAAGCTTTTAAAATTCTCTCTAGAATTTTCAAAATCCATGTCCACATGTTTACAATTTCACGTCAAAAAATGGCTAAAATTCCAGCTGAAATTTTTTCAAAGTCCCTGAAAAATTTTCCAATTTTTGTCCCAATTCTTCCCATTCCCATTGAAACTTTTCAAATCCCTCTCAAAATTGTTGAAATTCTCTTGAAGCTTTTAAAATTCTCTCTAGAATTTTCAAAAACCATGTCCACATGTTTACAATTTCACGTCAAAAAATGGCTAAAATTCCAGTTGAAATTTTTTCAAAGTCCCTTAAAAATTTTCCAATTTTTGTCCCAATTCTTCCCATTCCCATTGAAACTTTTCAAATCCCTCTCAAAATTGTTGAAATTCTCTTGAAGCTTTTAAAATTCTCTCTAGAATTTTCAAAATCCATGGCCACATGTTTACAATTTCACGTCAAAAAATGGCTAAAATTCCAGTTGAAATTTTTTCAAAGTCCCTTAAAAATTTTCCAATTTTTGTCCCAATTCTTCCCATTCCCATTGAAACTTTTCAAATTCCTCTCAAAATTGTTGAAATTGTGTTGAAGCTTTTAAAATTCTCTCTAGAATTTTCAAAATCCATGGCCACATGTTTACAATTTCACGTCAAAAAAATGGCTAAAATTCCAGTTGAAATTTTTTCAAAGTCCCTTAAAAATTTTCCCATTTTTGTCCCAATTCTTCCCATTCCCATTGAAACTTTTCAAATCCCTCTCAAAATTGTTGAAATTCTCTTGAAGCTTTTAAAATTCTCTCTAGAATTCTCAAAATCCACTTCAACATGTTTACAATTTCACGTCAAAAAATGGCTAAAATTCCAGTTGAAATTTTTTCAAAGTCCCTTAAAAATTTTCCAATTTTTGTCCCAATTCTTCCCATTCCCATTGAAACTTTTCAAATCCCTCTCAAAATTGTTGAAATTCTGTTGAAGCTTTTAAAATTCTCTCTAGAATTTTCAAAATCCATGGCCACATGTTTACAATTTCACGTAAAAAAATTGCTAAAATTCCAGCTGAAATTTTTTCAAAGTCCCTTAAAAATTTTCCAATTTTTGTCCCAATTCTTCCCATTCCCATTGAAACTTTTCAAATCCCTCTCAAAATTGTTGAAATTCTCTTGAAGCTTTTAAAATTCTCTCTAGAATTTTCAAAATCCGTGTCCACATGTTTACAATTTCACGTCAAAAAATGGCTAAAATTCCAGTTGAAATTTTTTCAAAGTCCCTTAAAAGTTTTCCAATTTTTTGTCCCAATTCTTCCCATTCCCATTGAAACTTTTCAAATCCCTCTCAAAATTGTTGAAATTCTCTTGAAGCTTTTAAAATTCTCTCTAGAATTTTCAAAATCCATGGCCACATGTTTACAATTTCACGTCAAAAAATGGCTAAAATTCCAGCTGAAATTTTTTCAAAGTCCCTTAAAAATTTTCCAATTTTTGTCCCAATTCTTCCCATTCCCATTGAAACTTTTCAAATCCCTCTCAAAATTGTAGAAATTCTGTTGAAGCTTTTTAAAATTCTCTCTAGAATTTTCAAAATCCATGTCCACATGTTTACAATTTCACGTCAAAAAATGGCTAAAATTCCAGTTGAAATTTTTTCAAAGTCCCTTAAAAATTTTCCAATTTTTGTCCCAATTCTTCCCATTCCCATTGAAACTTTTCAAATCCCTCTCAAAATTGTTGAAATTCTCTTGAAGCTTTTAAAATTCTCTCTAGAATTTTCAAAATCCATGTCCACATGTTTACAATTTCACGTCAAAAAATGGCTAAAATTCCAGTTGAAATTTTTTCAAAGTCCCTTAAAAAGTTTTCCAATTTTTGTCCCAATTCTTCCCATTCCCATTGAAACTTTTCAAATCCCTCTCAAAATTGTTGAAATTCTCTTGAAGCTTTAAAATTCTCTCTAGAATTTTCAAAATCCATGGCCACATGTTTACAATTTCACGTCAAAAAATGGCTAAAATTCCAGTTGAAATTTTTTTCAAAGTCCCTTAAAAATTTTCCAATTTTTGTCCCAATTCTTCCCATTCCCATTGAAACTTTTCAAATCCCTCTCAAAATTGTTGAAATTCTGTTGAAGCTTTTAAAATTCTCTCTAGAATTTTCAAAATCCATGGCCACATGTTTACAATTTCACGTCAAAAAATGGCTAAAATTCCAGTTGAAATTTTTTCAAAGTCCCTTAAAAATTTTCCAATTTTTGTCCCAATTCTTCCCATTCCCATTGAAACTTTTCAAATCCCTCTCAAAATTGTTGAAATTCTCTTGAAGCTTTTAAAATTCTCTCTAGAATTTTCAAAATCCATGGCCACATGTTTACAATTTCACGTCAAAAATGGCTAAAATTCCAGTTGAAATTTTTTCAAAGTCCCTTAAAAGTTTTCCAATTTTTGTCCCAATTCTTCCCATTCCCATTGAAACTTTTTCAAATCCCTCTCAAAATTGTTGAAATTCTCTTGAAGCTTTTAAAATTCTCTCTAGAATTTTCAAAATCCATGGCCACATGTTTACAATTTCACGTAAAGAAATTGCTAAAAATTCCAGTTGAAATTTTTTCAAAGTCCCTTCAAAATTTTCCAATTTTTGTCCCAATTCTTCCCATTCCCATTGAAACTTTTCAAATCCTCTCAAAATTGTTGAAATTCTCTTGAAGCTTTTAAAATTCTCTCTAGAATTTTCAAAATCCATGTCCACATGTTTACAATTTCACGTCAAAAAATGGCTAAAATTCCAGTTGAAATTTTTTCAAAGTCCTTAAAAATTTTCCAATTTTTGTCCCAATTCTTCCCATTCCCATTGAAACTTTTCAAATTCCTCTCAAAATTGTTGAAATTGTGTTGAAGCTTTTAAAATTCTCTCTAGAATTTTCAAAATCCATGGCCACATGTTTACAATTTCACGTCAAAAATGGCTAAAATTCCAGTTGAAATTTTTTCAAAGTCCCTTCAAAATTTTCCAATTTTTGTCCCAATTCTTCCCATTCCCATTGAAACTTTTCAAATCCCTCTCAAAATTGTTGAAATTCTCTTGAAGCTTTTAAAAATTCTCTCTAGAATTTTCAAAATCCACTTCAACATGTTTACAATTTCACGTCAAAAAATGGCTAAAATTCCAGTTGAAATTTTTTCAAAGTCCCTTAAAAATTTTCCAATTTTTGTCCCAATTCTTCCCATTCCCATTGAAACTTTTCAAATCCCTCTCCAAATTGTTGAAATTCTCTTGAAGCTTTTAAAATTCTCTCTAGAATTTTCAAAATCCATGTCCACATGTTTACAATTTCACGTCAAAAAATGGCTAAAATTCCAGTTGAAATTTTTTTCAAAGTCCCTTAAAAATTTTCCAATTTTTGTCCCAATTCTTCCCATTCCCATTGAAACTTTTCAAATCCCTCTCAAAATTGTTGAAATTCTCTTGAAGCTTTTAAAATTCTCTCTAGAATTTTCAAAATCCATGTCCACATGTTTACAATTTCACGTCAAAAAATGGCTAAAATTCCAGTTGAAATTTTTTCAAAGTCCCTTAAAAATTTTCCAATTTTTGTCCCAATTCTTCCCATTCCCATTGAAACTTTTCAAATCCCGCTCAAAATTGTTGAAATTCTCTTGAAGCTTTTAAAATTCTCTCTAGAATTTTCAAAATCCATGTCCACATGTTTACAATTTCACGTCAAAAAATGGCTAAAATTCCAGTTGAAATTTTTTTAAAAGTCCCTTAAAAATTTTCCAATTTTTGTCCCAATTCTTCCCATTCCCATTGAAACTTTTCAAATCCCTCTCAAAATTGTTGAAATTCTCTTGAAGCTTTTAAAATTCTCTCTAGAATTTTCAAAATCCATGTCCACATGTTTACAATTTCACGTCAAAAAATGGCTAAAATTCCAGTTGAAATTTTTTCAAAGTCCCTTAAAAGTTTTCCAATTTTTGTCCCAATTCTTCCCATTCCCATTGAAACTTTTCAAATCCCTCTCAAAATTGTTGAAATTCTCTTGAAACTTTTAAAATTCTCTCTAGAATTTTCAAAATCCATGGCCACATGTTTACAATTTCACGTAAAAAAATTGCTAAAATTCCAGCTGAAATTTTTTCCAAGTCCCTTAAAAGTTTTCCCATTTTTGTCCCAATTCTTCCCATTCCCATTGAAACTTTTCAAATCCCTCTCAAAATTGTTGAAATTCTCTTGAAGCTTTTAAAATTCTCTCTAGAATTTTCAAAATCCATGTCCACATGTTTACAATTTCCACGTCAAAAAATGGCTAAAATTCCAGTTGAAATTTTTTCAAAGTCCCTTAAAAATTTTCCAATTTTTGTCCCAATTCTTCCCATTCCCATTGAAACTTTTCAAATCCCTCTCAAAATTGTTGAAATTCTGTTGAAGCTTTTAAAATTCTCTCTAGAATTTTCAAAATCCATGGCCACATGTTTACAATTTCACGTCAAAAAATGGCTAAAATTCCAGTTGAAATTTTTTCAAAGTCCTTAAAAATTTTCCAATTTTTGTCCCAATTCTTCCCATTCCCATTGAAACTTTTCAAATCCCTCTCAAAATTGTAGAAATTCTGTTAAAGCTTTTAAAATTCTCTCTAGAATTTTCAAAATCCATGGGCACATGTTTACAATTTCACGTAAAAAAATGTAAAATTCCAGTTGAAATTTTTTCAAAGTCCCTTAAAAATTTTCCAATTTTTGTCCCAATTCTTCCCATTCCCATTGAAACTTTTCAAATCCCTCTCAAAATTGTTGAAATTCTCTTGAAGCTTTTAAAATTCTCTCTAGAATTTTCAAAATCCATGTCCACATGTTTACAATTTCACGTCAAAAAATTGCTAAAATTCCAGTTGAAATTTTTTCAAAGTCCCTTAAAAATTTTCCAATTTTTGTCCCAATTCTTCCCATTCCCATTGAAACTTTTCAAATCCTCTCAAAATTGTTGAAATTCTCTTGAAGCTTTTAAAATTCTCTCTAGAATTTTCAAAATCCATGTCCACATGTTTACAATTTCACGTCAAAAAATGGCTAAAATTCCAGTTGAAATTTTTTCAAAGTCCCTTAAAAATTTTCCAATTTTTGTCCCAATTCTTCCCATTCCCATTGAAACTTTTCAAATCCCTCTCAAAATTGTTGAAATTCTCTTGAAGCTTTTAAAATTCTCTCTAGAATTTTCAAAATCCATGGCCACATGTTTACAATTTCACGTCAAAAAATGGCTAAAATTCCAGTTGAAATTTTTTCAAAGTCCCTTAAAAATTTTCCAATTTTGTCCCAATTCTTCCCATTCCCATTGAAACTTTTCAAATCCCTCTCAAAATTGTTGAAATTCTCTTGAAGCTTTTAAAATTCTCTCTAGAATTTTCAAAATCCATGGCCACATGTTTACAATTTCACGTAAAAAAAATGCTAAAATTCCAGTTGAAATTTTTTCAAAGTCCCTTAAAAATTTACCAATTTTTGTCCCAATTCTTCCCATTCCCATTGAAACTTTTCAAATCCCTCTCAAAATTGTTGAAATTCTCTTGAAGCTTTTAAAATTCTCTCTAGAATTTTCAAAATCCATGTCCACATGTTTACAATTTCACGTCAAAAAATGGCTAAAATTCCAGTTGAAATTTTTTCAAAGTCCCTTAAAAATTTTCCAATTTTTGTCCCAATTCTTCCCATTCCCATTGAAACCTTTTCAAATCCCTCTCCAAATTGTTGAAATTCTCTTGAAGCTTTTAAAATTCTCTCTAGAATTTTCAAAATCCATGGCCACATGTTTACAATTTCACGTCAAAAATGGCTAAAATTCCAGTTGAAATTTTTTCAAAGTCCCTTAAAAATTTTCCAATTTTTGTCCCAATTCTTCCCATTCCCATTGAAACTTTTCAAATCCCTCTCCAAATTGTTGAAATTCTGTTGAAGCTTTTAAAATTCTCTCTAGAATTTTCAAAATCCATGTCCACATGTTTACAATTTCACGTCAAAAAATGGCTAAAATTCCAGTTGAAATTTTTTCAAAGTCCCTTAAAAATTTTCCAATTTTTGTCCCAATTCTTCCCATTCCCATTGAAACTTTTCAAATCCCTCTCAAAATTGTTGAAATTCTCTTGAAGCTTTTAAAATTCTCTCTAGAATTTTCAAAATCCATGGCCACATGTTTACAATTTCACGTCAAAAAATGGCTAAAATTCCAGTTGAAATTTTTTCAAAGTCCCTTAAAAATTTTCCAATTTTTGTCCCAATCTTCCCATTCCCATTGAAACTTTTCAAATCCCTCTCAAAATTGTTGAAATTCTCTTGAAGCTTTTAAAATTCTCTCTAGAATTTCCAAAATCCATGGCCACATGTTTACAATTTCACGTCAAAAAATGGCTAAAATTCCAGTTGAAATTTTTTCAAAGTCCCTTAAAAGTTTTCCAATTTTTGTCCCAATTCTTCCCATTCCCATTGAAACTTTTCAAATCCCTCTCAAAATTGTTGAAATTCTGTTGAAGCTTTTAAAATTCTCTCTAGAATTTTCAAAATCCATGGCCACATGTTTACAATTTCACGTAAAAAATTGCTAAAATTCCAGCTGAAATTTTTTCCAAGTCCCTTAAAAGTTTTCCCATTTTTGTCCCAATTCTTCCCATTCCCATTGAAACTTTTCAAATCCCTCTCAAATTGTTGAAATTCTCTTGAAGCTTTTAAAATTCTCTCTAGAATTTTCAAAATCCATGTCCACATGTTTACAATTTCACGTCAAAAAATGGCTAAAATTCCAGTTGAAATTTTTTCAAAGTCCCTTAAAAGTTTTCCAATTTTTGTCCCAATTCTTCCCATTCCCATTGAAACTTTTCAAATCCCTCTCAAAATTGTTGAAATTCTCTTGAAGCTTTTAAAATTCTCTCTAGAATTTCAAAATCCATGGGCACATGTTTACAATTTCACGTAAAAAAATGGTAAAATTCCAGTTGAAATTTTTTCAAAGTCCCTTAAAAATTTTCCAATTTTTGTCCCAATTCTTCCCATTCCCATTGAAACTTTTCAAATCCCTCTCCAAATTGTTGAAATTCTCTTGAAGCTTTTAAAATTCTCTCTAGAATTTTCAAAATCCATGTCCACATGTTTACAATTTCACGTCAAAAAATTGCTAAAATTCCAGTTGAAATTTTTTCAAAGTCCCTTAAAAATTTTCCAATTTTTGGTCCCAATTCTTCCCATTCCCATTGAAACTTTTCAAATCCCTCTCAAAATTGTTGAGATTCTCTTGAAGCTTTTAAATTCTCTCTAGAATTTTCAAAATCCATGGCCACATGTTTACAATTTCACGTAAAAAAAATGCTAAAATTCCAGTTGAAATCTTTTCAAAGTCCCTTAAAAATTTACCAATTTTTGTCCCAATTCTTCCCATTCCCATTGAAACTTTTCAAATCCCTCTCAAAATTGTTGAAATTCTGTTGAAGCTTTTAAAATTCTCTCTAGAATTTTCAAAATCCATGTCCACATGTTTACAATTTCACGTCAAAAAATGGCTAAAATTCCAGTTGAAATTTTTTCAAAGTCCCTTAAAAAATTTCCAATTTTTGTCCCAATTCTTCCCATTCCCATTGAAACTTTTCAAATCCCTCTCCAAATTGTTGAAATTCTCTTGAAGCTTTTAAAATTCTCTCCAGAATTTTCAAATCCATGTCCACATGTTTACAATTTCACGTCAAAAAATGGCTAAAATTCCAGTTGAAATTTTTTCAAAGTCCTTAAAATTTTCCAATTTTTGTCCCAATTCTTCCCATTCCCATTGAAACTTTTCAAATCCCTCTCCAAATTGTTGAAATTCTGTTGAAGCTTTTAAAATTCTCTCTAGAATTTTCAAAATCCATGTCCACATGTTTACAATTTCACGTAAAAAAATGGCTAAAATTCCAGTTGAAATTTTTTCAAAGTCCCTTAAAAATTTTCCAATTTTTGTCCCAATTCTTCCCATTCCCATTGAAACTTTTCAAATCCCCTCTCCAAATTGTTGAAATTCTCTTGAAGCTTTTAAAATTCTCTCTAGAATTTTCAAAATCCATGGCCACATGTTTACAATTTCACGTCAAAAATGGCTAAAATTCCAGTTGAAATTTTTCAAAGTCCCTTAAAAATTTTTCCAATTTTTGTCCCAATTCTTCCCATTCCCATTGAAACTTTTCAAATCCCTCTCAAAATTGTTGAAATTCTCTTGAAGCTTTTAAAATTCTCTCTAGAATTTTCAAAATCCATGTCCACATGTTTACAATTTCACGTCAAAAAATGGCTAAAATTCCAGTTGAAATTTTTTCAAAGTCCCTTAAAAATTTTCCAATTTTTGTCCCAATTCTTCCCATTCCCATTGAAACTTTTCAAATCCCTCTCAAAATTGTTGAAATTCTGTTGAAGCTTTTAAAATTCTCTCTAGAATTTTCAAAATCCATGTCCACATGTTTACAATTTCACGTCAAAAAATGGCTAAAATTCCAGTTGAAATTTTTTCAAAGTCCCTTAAAAGTTTTCCAATTTTTGTCCCAATTCTTCCCATTCCCATTGAAACTTTTCAAATCCCTCTCCAAATTGTTGAAATTCTGTTGAAGCTTTTAAAATTCTCTCTAGAATTTTCAAAATCCATGGCCACATGTTTACAATTTCACGTAAAAAAATTGCTAAAATTCCAGCTGAAATTTTTTCCAAGTCCCTTAAAAGTTTTCCCATTTTTGTCCCAATTCTTCCCATTCCCATTGAAACTTTTCAAATCCCTCTCAAAATTGTTGAAATTCTCTTGAAGCTTTTAAAATTCTCTCTAGAATTTTCAAAATCCATGTCCACATGTTTACAATTTCACGTCAAAAAATGGCTAAAATTCCAGTTGAAATTTTTTCAAAGTCCCTTAAAAATTTTCCAATTTTTGTCCCAATTCTTCCCCATTCCCATTGAAACTTTTCAAATCCCTCTCAAAATTGTTGAAATTCTCTTGAAGCTTTTAAAATTCTCTCTAGAATTTTCAAAATCCATGTCCACATGTTTACAATTTCACGTCAAAAAATGGCTAAAATTCCAGTTGAAATTTTTTCAAAGTCCCTTAAAAATTTTCCAATTTTTGTCCCAATTCTTCCCATTCCCATTGAAACTTTTCAAATCCCTCTCAAAATTGTTGAAATTCTCTTGAAGCTTTTAAAATTCTCTCTAGAATTTTCAAAATCCATGGCCACATGTTTACAATTTCACGTAAAAAAAATGCTAAAATTCCAGTTGAAATTTTTTCAAAGTCCCTTAAAAATTTACCAATTTTTGTCCCAATTCTTCCCATTCCCATTGAAACTTTTCAAATCCCTCTCAAAATTGTTGAAATTCTCTTGAAGCTTTTAAAATTCTCTCTAGAATTTTCAAAATCCATGGCCACATGTTTACAATTTCACGTAACAAAATGGCTAAAATTCCAGTTGAAATTTTTTCAAAGTCCCTTAAAAATTTTCCAATTTTTGTCCCAATTCTTCCCATTCCCATTGAAACTTTTCAAATCCCTCTCAAAATTGTTGAAATTCTCTTGAAGCTTTTAAAATTCTCTCTAGAATTTTCAAAATCCATGGCCACATGTTTACAATTTTCATGTCAAAAAATGGCTAAAATTCCAGTTGAAATTTTTTCAAAGTCCCTTAAAAGTTTTCCAATTTTTGTCCATTCCATTGAAACTTTTCAAATCCCTCTCAAAATTGTTGAAATTCTCTTGAAGCTTTTAAAATTCTCTCTAGAATTTTCAAAATCCATGGCCACATGTTTACAATTTCACGTAAAAAAAAATGCTAAAATTCCAGTTGAAATTTTTTTCAAAGTCCCTTAAAAATTTTCCAATTTTTGTCCAATTCTTCCCATTCCCATTGAAACTTTTCAAATCCCTCTCAAAATTGTTGAAATTCTCTTGAAGCTTTTAAAATTCTCTCTAGAATTTTCAAAATCCATGGCCACATGTTTACAATTTCACGTCAAAACATGGCTAAAATTCCAGTTGAAATTTTTTCAAAGTCCCTTAAAAATTTACCAATTTTTGTCCCAATTCTTCCCATTTCCCATTGAAACTTTTCAAATCCTCTCAAAATTGTTGAAATTCTCTTGAAGCTTTTAAAATTCTCTCTAGAATTTTCAAAATCCATGTCCACATGTTTACAATTTCACGTCAAAAAATGGCTAAAATTCCAGTTGAAATTTTTTCAAAGTCCCTTAAAAATTTTCCAATTTTTGTCCCAATTCTTCCCATTCCCATTGAAACTTTTCAAATCCCTCTCCAAATTGTTGAAATTCTCTTGAAGCTTTTAAAATTCTCTCTAGAATTTTCAAAATCCATGGCCACATGTTTACAATTTCACGTCAAAAAATGGCTAAAATTCCAGTTGAAATTTTTTCAAAGTCCCTTAAAAATTTTCCAATTTTTGTCCCAATTCTTCCCATTCCCATTGAAACTTTTCAAATCCCCTCTCCAAATTGTTGAAATTCTGTTGAAGCTTTTAAAATTCTCTCTAGAATTTTCAAAATCCATGTCCACATGTTTACAATTTCACGTCAAAAAATGGCTAAAATTCCAGTTGAAATTTTTTCAAAGTCCCTTAAAAATTTTCCAATTTTTGTCCCAATTCTTCCCATTCCCATTGAAACTTTTCAAATCCCTCTCCAAATTGTTGAAATTCTGTTGAAGCTTTTAAAATTCTCTCTAGAATTTTTCAAAATCCATGTCCACATGTTTACAATTTCACGTAAAAAAATGGCTAAAATTCCAGTTGAAATTTTTTCAAAGTCCCTTAAAAATTTTCCAATTTTTGTCCCAATTCTTCCCATTCCCATTGAAACTTTTCAAATCCCTCTCCAAATTGTTGAAATTCTCTTGAAGCTTTTAAAATTCTCTCTAGAATTTTCAAAATCCATGTCCACATGTTTACAATTTCACGTCAAAAAATGGCTAAAATTCCAGTTGAAATTTTTTCCAAGTCCCTTAAAAATTTTTCCAATTTTTGTCCCAATTCTTCCCATTCCCATTGAAACTTTTCAAATCCCTCTCAAAATTGTTGAAATTCTCTTGAAGCTTTTAAAATTCTCTCTAGAATTTTCAAAATCCATGTCCACATGTTTACAATTTCACGTCAAAAAATGGCTAAAATTCCAGTTGAAATTTTTTCAAAGTCCCTTAAAAATTTTCCAATTTTTGTCCCAATTCTTCCCATTCCCATTGAAACTTTTCAAATCCCTCTCAAAATTGTTGAAATTCTCTTGAAGCTTTTAAAATTCTCTCTAGAATTTTCAAAATCCATGTCCACATGTTTACAATTTCACGTCAAAAAATGGCTAAAATTCCAGTTGAAATTTTTTCAAAGTCCCTTAAAAGTTTTCCAATTTTTGTCCCAATTCTTCCCATTCCCATTGAAACTTTTCAAATCCCTCTCAAAATTGTTGAAATTCTCTTGAAGCTTTTAAAATTCTCTCTAGAATTTTCAAAATCCATGGCCACATGTTTACAATTTCACGTCAAAAAATTGCTAAAATTCCAGCTGAAATTTTTTCCAAGTCCCTTAAAAAGTTTTCCATTTTTGTCCCAATTCTTCCCATTCCCATTGAAACTTTTCAAATCCCTCTCAAAATTGTTGAAATTCTCTTGAAGCTTTTAAAATTCTCTCTAGAATTTTCAAAATCCATGTCCACATGTTTACAATTTCACGTCAAAAAATGGCTAAAATTCCAGTTGAAATTTTTTCAAAGTCCCTTAAAAATTTTCCAATTTTTGTCCCAATTCTTCCCATTCCCATTGAAACTTTTCAAATCCCTCTCAAAATTGTTGAAATTCTCTTGAAGCTTTTAAAATTCTCTCTAGAATTTTCAAAATCCATGTCCACATGTTTACAATTTCACGTCAAAAAATGGCTAAAATTCCAGTTGAAATTTTTTCAAAGTCCCTTAAAATTTTCCAATTTTTGTCCCAATTCTTCCCATTCCCATTGAAACTTTTCAAATCCCTCTCAAAATTGTTGAAATTCTCTTGAAGCTTTTAAAATTCTCTCTAGAATTTTCAAAATCCATGGCCACATGTTTACAATTTCATGTCAAAAAATGGCTAAAATTCCAGTTGAAATTTTTTCAAAGTCCCTTAAAATTTTTCCAATTTTTGTCCCAATTCTTCCCATTCCCATTGAAACTTTTCAAATCCCTCTCAATTGTTGAAATTCTCTTGAAGCTTTTAAAATTCTCTCTAGAATTTTCAAAATCCATGGCCACATGTTTACAATTTCACGTAAAAAAAAAAGCTAAAATTCCAGTTGAAATTTTTTCAAAGTCCCTTAAAAATTTTCCAATTTTTGTCCCAATTCTTCCCATTCCCATTGAAACTTTTCAAATCCCTCTCAAAATTGTTGAAATTCTCTTGAAGCTTTTAAAATTCTCTCTAGAATTTTCAAAATCCATGTCCACATGTTTACAATTTCACGTCAAAAAATGGCTAAAATTCCAGTTGAAATTTTTTCAAAGTCCTTAAAAATTTTCCAATTTTGTCCCAATTCTTCCCATTCCCATTGAAACTTTTCAAATCCCTCTCCAAATTGTTGAAATTCTCTTGAAGCTTTTAAAATTCTCTCTAGAATTTTCAAAATCCATGTCCACATGTTTACAATTTCACGTAAAAAAATGGCTAAAATTCCAGTTGAAATTTTTTCAAAGTCGTCCCTTAAAAATTTTCCAATTTTTGTCCCAATTCTTCCCATTCCCATTGAAACTTTTCAAATCCCTCTCAAAATTGTTGAAATTCTCTTGAAGCTTTTAAAATTCTCTCTAGAATTTTCAAAATCCATGGCCACATGTTTACAATTTCACGTCAAAAAATGGCTAAAATTCCAGTTGAAATTTTTTCAAAGTCCCTTAAAAATTTTCCAATTTTTGTCCCAATTCTTCCCATTCCCATTGAAACTTTTCAAATCCCTCTCAAAATTGTTGAAATTCTCTTGAAGCTTTTAAAATTCTCTCTAGAATTTTCAAAATCCATGGCCACATGTTTACAATTTCACGTCAAAAAATGGCTAAAATTCCAGTTGAAATTTTTTCAAAGTCCCTTAAAAATTTTCCAATTTTTGTCCCAATTCTTCCCATTCCCATTGAAACTTTTCAAATCCCTCTCAAAATTGTTGAAATTCTCTTGAAGCTTTTAAAATTCTCTCTAGAATTTTCAAAATCCATGGCCACATGTTTACAATTTCACGTCAAAAAATGGCTAAAATTCCAGTTGAAATTTTTTCAAAGTCCCTTAAAAGTTTTCCAATTTTTGTCCCAATTCTTCCCATTCCCATTGAAACTTTTCAAATCCCTCTCAAAATTGTTGAAATTCTGTTGAAGCTTTTAAAATTCTCTCTAGAATTTTCAAAATCCATGGCCACA
This sequence comes from Streptopelia decaocto, assembly GCF_964273445.1. Classification (NCBI taxonomy): domain Eukaryota; kingdom Metazoa; phylum Chordata; class Aves; order Columbiformes; family Columbidae; genus Streptopelia; species Streptopelia decaocto. The sequence goes on from NW_028115922.1 coordinate 23,380, forward strand.
TGTTTACAATTTCACGTAAAAAAATTGCTAAAATTCCAGCTGAAATTTTTTCCAAGTCCCTTAAAAGTTTTCCCATTTTTGTCCCAATTCTTCCCATTCCCATTGAAACTTTTCAAATCCCTCTCAAAATTGTTGAAATTCTCTTGAAGCTTTTAAAATTCTCTCTAGAATTTTCAAAATCCATGTCCACATGTTTACAATTTCACGTCAAAAAATGGCTAAAATTCCAGTTGAAATTTTTTCAAAGTCCCTTAAAAATTTTCCAATTTTTGTCCCAATTCTTCCCATTCCCATTGAAACTTTTCAAATCCCTCTCAAAATTGTTGAAATTCTCTTGAAGCTTTTAAAATTCTCTCTAGAATTTTCAAAATCCATGGGCACATGTTTACAATTTCACGTAAAAAAATGGTAAAATTCCAGTTGAAATTTTTTCAAAGTCCCTTAAAAATTTTCCAATTTTTGTCCCAATTCTTCCCATTCCCATTGAAACTTTTCAAATCCCTCTCCAAATTGTTGAAATTCTCTTGAAGCTTTTAAAATTCTCTCTAGAATTTTCAAAATCCATGGCCACATGTTTACAATTTCACGTCAAAAAATGGCTAAAATTCCAGTTGAAATTTTTTCAAAGTCCCTTAAAAATTTTCCAATTTTTGTCCCAATTCTTCCCATTCCCATTGAAACTTTTCAAATCCCTCTCCAAATTGTTGAAATTCTGTTGAAGCTTTTAAAATTCTCTCTAGAATTTTCAAAATCCATGTCCACATGTTTACAATTTCACGTAAAAAAATGGCTAAAATTCCAGTTGAAATTTTTTCAAAGTCCCTTAAAAATTTTCCAATTTTTGTCCCAATTCTTCCCATTCCCATTGAAACTTTTCAAATCCCTCTCAAAATTGTTGAAATTCTCTTGAAGCTTTTAAAATTCTCTCTAGAATTTTCAAAATCCATGGCCACATGTTTACAATTTCACGTCAAAAAATGGCTAAAATTCCAGTTGAAATTTTTTCAAAGTCCCTTAAAAATTTTCCAATTTTTGTCCCAATTCTTCCCATTCCCATTGAAACTTTTCAAATCCCTCTCAAAATTGTTGAAATTCTCTTGAAGCTTTTAAAATTCTCTCTAGAATTTTCAAAATCCATGTCCACATGTTTACAATTTCACGTCAAAAAATGGCTAAAATTCCAGTTGAAATTTTTTCAAAGTCCCTTAAAAATTTTCCAATTTTTGTCCCAATTCTTCCCATTCCCATTGAAACTTTTCAAATCCCTCTCAAAATTGTTGAAATTCTCTTGAAGCTTTTAAAATTCTCTCTAGAATTTTCAAAATCCATGTCCACATGTTTACAATTTCACGTCAAAAAATGGCTAAAATTCCAGTTGAAATTTTTTCAAAGTCCCTTAAAAATTTTCCAATTTTTGTCCCAATTCTTCCCATTCCCATTGAAACTTTTCAAATCCCTCTCAAAATTGTTGAAATTCTGTTGAAGCTTTTAAAATTCTCTCTAGAATTTTCAAAATCCATGTCCACATGTTTACAATTTCACGTCAAAAAATGGCTAAAATTCCAGTTGAAATTTTTTCAAAGTCCCTTAAAAATTTTCCAATTTTTGTCCCAATTCTTCCCATTCCCATTGAAACTTTTCAAATCCCTCTCCAAATTGTTGAAATTCTGTTGAAGCTTTTAAAATTCTCTCTAGAATTTTCAAAATCCATGGCCACATGTTTACAATTTCACATAAAAAATTGATAAAATTCCAGTTGAAATTTTTTCAAAGTCCCTTAAAATTTTTCCAATTTTTGTCCCAATTCTTCCCATTCCCATTGAAACTTTTCAAATCCCTCTCAAAATTGTTGAAATTCTCTTGAAGCTTTTAAAATTCTCTCTAGAATTTTCAAAATCCATGTCCACATGTTTACAATTTCACGTAAAAAAAATGCTAAAATTCCAGTTGAAATTTTTTCAAAGTCCCTTAAAAATTTACCAATTTTTGTCCCAATTCTTCCCATTCCCATTGAAACTTTTCAAATCCCTCTCAAAATTGTTGAAATTCTCTTGAAGCTTTTAAAATTCTCTCTAGAATTTTCAAAATCCATGGCCACATGTTTACAATTTCACGTCAAAAAATTGCTAAAATTCCAGTTGAAATTTTTTCAAAGTCCCTTAAAAATTTTCCAATTTTTGTCCCAATTCTTCCCATTCCTATTGAAACTTTTCAAATCCCTCTCCAAATTGTTGAAATTCTGTTGAAGCTTTTAAAATTCTCTCTAGAATTTTCAAAATCCATGTCCACATGTTTACAATTTCACGTCAAAAAATGGCTAAAATTCCAGTTGAAATTTTTTCAAAGTCCCTTAAAAATTTTCCAATTTTTGTCCCAATTCTTCCCATTCCCATTGAAACTTTTCAAATCCCTCTCAAAATTGTTGAAATTCTCTTGAAGCTTTTAAAATTCTCTCTAGAATTTTCAAAATCCATGGCCACATGTTTACAATTTCACGTCAAAAAATGGCTAAAATTCCAGTTGAAATTTTTTCAAAGTCCCTTAAAAATTTTCCAATTTTTGTCCCAATTCCATTGAAACTTTTCAAATCCCTCTCAAAATTGTTGAAATTCTCTTGAAGCTTTTAAAATTCTCTCTAGAATTTTCAAAATCCATGTCCACATGTTTACAATTTCACGTCAAAAAATGGCTAAAATTCCAGTTGAAATTTTTTCAAAGTCCCTTAAAAATTTTCCAATTTTTGTCCCAATTCTTCCCATTCCCATTGAAACTTTTCAAATCCCTCTCAAAATTGTTGAAATTCTCTTGAAGCTTTTAAAATTCTCTCTAGAATTTTCAAAATCCATGTCCACATGTTTACAATTTCACGTCAAAAAATGGCTAAAATTCCAGTTGAAATTTTTTCAAAGTCCCTTAAAAATTTTCCAATTTTTGTCCCAATTCTTCCCATTCCCATTGAAACTTTTCAAATCCCTCTCCAAATTGTTGAAATTCTCTTGAAGCTTTTAAAATTCTCTCTAGAATTTTCAAAATCCATGGCCACATGTTTACAATTTCACGTCAAAAAATGGCTAAAATTCCAGTTGAAATTTTTTCAAAGTCCCTTAAAAATTTTCCAATTTTTGTCCCAATTCTTCCCATTCCCATTGAAACTTTTCAAATCCCTCTCAAAATTGTTGAAATTCTCTTGAAGCTTTTAAAATTCTCTCTAGAATTTTCAAAATCCATGTCCACATGTTTACAATTTCACGTCAAAAAATGGCTAAAATTCCAGTTGAAATTTTTTCAAAGTCCCTTAAAAATTTTCCAATTTTTGTCCCAATTCTTCCCATTCCCATTGAAACTTTTCAAATCCCTCTCCAAATTGTTGAAATTCTGTTGAAGCTTTTAAAATTCTCTCTAGAATTTTCAAAATCCATGTCCACATGTTTACAATTTCACGTAAAAAAATGGCTAAAATTCCAGTTGAAATTTTTTCAAAGTCCCTTAAAAATTTTCCAATTTTTGTCCCAATTCTTCCCATTCCCATTGAAACTTTTCAAATCCCTCTCAAAATTGTTGAAATTCTCTTGAAGCTTTTAAAATTCTCTCTAGAATTTTCAAAATCCATGGCCACATGTTTACAATTTCACGTCAAAAAATGGCTAAAATTCCAGTTGAAATTTTTTCAAAGTCCCTTAAAAATTTTCCAATTTTTGTCCCAATTCTTCCCATTCCCATTGAAACTTTTCAAATCCCTCTCAAAATTGTTGAAATTCTCTTGAAGCTTTTAAAATTCTCTCTAGAATTTTCAAAATCCATGTCCACATGTTTACAATTTCACGTCAAAAAATGGCTAAAATTCCAGTTGAAATTTTTTCAAAGTCCCTTAAAAATTTTCCAATTTTTGTCCCAATTCTTCCCATTCCCATTGAAACTTTTCAAATCCCTCTCCAAATTGTTGAAATTCTCTTGAAGCTTTTAAAATTCTCTCTAGAATTTTCAAAATCCATGGCCACATGTTTACAATTTCACGTCAAAAAATGGCTAAAATTCCAGTTGAAATTTTTTCAAAGTCCCTTAAAAGTTTTCCAATTTTTGTCCCAATTCTTCCCATTCCCATTGAAACTTTTCAAATCCCTCTCAAAATTGTTGAAATTCTCTTGAAGCTTTTAAAATTCTCTCTAGAATTTTCAAAATCCATGGCCACATGTTTACAATTTCACGACAAAAAATTGCTAAAATTCCAGTTGAAATTTTTTCAAAGTCCCTTAAAAATTTTCCAATTTTTGTCCCAATTCTTCCCATTCCCATTGAAACTTTTCAAATCCCTCTCAAAATTGTTGAAATTCTCTTGAAGCTTTTAAAATTCTCTCTAGAATTTTCAAAATCCATGGCCACATGTTTACAATTTCACGTCAAAAAATGGCTAAAATTCCAGTTGAAATTTTTTCAAAGTCCCTTAAAAATTTTCCAATTTTTGTCCCAATTCTTCCCATTCCCATTGAAACTTTTCAAATCCCTCTCAAAATTGTTGAAATTCTGTTGAAGCTTTTAAAATTCTCTCTAGAATTTTCAAAATCCATGTCCACATGTTTACAATTTCACGTCAAAAAATGGCTAAAATTCCAGTTGAAATTTTTTCAAAGTCCCTTAAAAATTTTCCAATTTTTGTCCCAATTCTTCCCATTCCCATTGAAACTTTTCAAATCCCTCTCAAAATTGTTGAAATTCTCTTGAAGCTTTTAAAATTCTCTCTAGAATTTTCAAAATCCATGTCCACATGTTTACAATTTCACGTCAAAAAATGGCTAAAATTCCAGTTGAAATTTTTTCAAAGTCCCTTAAAAGTTTTCCAATTTTTGTCCCAATTCTTCCCATTCCCATTGAAACTTTTCAAATCCCTCTCAAAATTGTTGAAATTCTCTTGAAGCTTTTAAAATTCTCTCTAGAATTTTCAAAATCCATGGCCACATGTTTACAATTTCACGTAAAAAAATTGCTAAAATTCCAGCTGAAATTTTTTCCAAGTCCCTTAAAAGTTTTCCCATTTTTGTCCCAATTCTTCCCATTCCCATTGAAACTTTTCAAATCCCTCTCAAAATTGTTGAAATTCTCTTGAAGCTTTTAAAATTCTCTCTAGAATTTTCAAAATCCATGTCCACATGTTTACAATTTCACGTCAAAAAATGGCTAAAATTCCAGTTGAAATTTTTTCAAAGTCCCTTAAAAATTTTCCAATTTTTGTCCCAATTCTTCCCATTCCCATTGAAACTTTTCAAATCCCTCTCAAAATTGTTGAAATTCTCTTGAAGCTTTTAAAATTCTCTCTAGAATTTTCAAAATCCATGTCCACATGTTTACAATTTCACGTCAAAAAATGGCTAAAATTCCAGTTGAAATTTTTTCAAAGTCCCTTAAAAATTTTCCAATTTTTGTCCCAATTCTTCCCATTCCCATTGAAACTTTTCAAATCCCTCTCAAAATTGTTGAAATTCTGTTGAAGCTTTTAAAATTCTCTCTAGAATTTTCAAAATCCATGGCCACATGTTTACAATTTCACATAAAAAATTGATAAAATTCCAGTTGAAATTTTTTCAAAGTCCCTTAAAATTTTTCCAATTTTTGTCCCAATTCTTCCCATTCCCATTGAAACTTTTCAAATCCCTCTCAAAATTGTTGAAATTCTCTTGAAGCTTTTAAAATTCTCTCTAGAATTTTCAAAATCCATGTCCACATGTTTACAATTTCACGTAAAAAAAATGCTAAAATTCCAGTTGAAATTTTTTCAAAGTCCCTTAAAAATTTTCCAATTTTTGTCCCAATTCTTCCCATTCCCATTGAAACTTTTCAAATCCCTCTCAAAATTGTTGAAATTCTCTTGAAGCTTTTAAAATTCTCTCTAGAATTTTCAAAATCCATGGCCACATGTTTACAATTTCACGTCAAAAAATTGCTAAAATTCCAGTTGAAATTTTTTCAAAGTCCCTTAAAATTTTCCAATTTTTGTCCCAATTCTTCCCATTCCTATTGAAACTTTTCAAATCCCTCTCCAAATTGTTGAAATTCTGTTGAAGCTTTTAAAATTCTCTCTAGAATTTTCAAAATCCATGTCCACATGTTTACAATTTCACGTAACAAAATGGCTAAAATTCCAGTTGAAATTTTTTCAAAGTCCCTTAAAAATTTTCCAATTTTTGTCCCAATTCTTCCCATTCCCATTGAAACTTTTCAAATCCCTCTCAAAATTGTTGAAATTCTCTTGAAGCTTTTAAAATTCTCTCTAGAATTTTCAAAATCCATGGCCACATGTTTACAATTTCATGTCAAAAAATGGCTAAAATTCCAGTTGAAATTTTTTCAAAGTCCCTTAAAAATTTTCCAATTTTTGTCCCAATTCCATTGAAACTTTTCAAATCCCTCTCAAAATTGTTGAAATTCTCTTGAAGCTTTTAAAATTCTCTCTAGAATTTTCAAAATCCATGGCCACATGTTTACAATTTCACGTAAAAAAAAATGCTAAAATTCCAGTTGAAATTTTTTCAAAGTCCCTTAAAAATTTTCCAATTTTTGTCCCAATTCTTCCCATTCCCATTGAAACTTTTCAAATCCCTCTCAAAATTGTTGAAATTCTCTTGAAGCTTTTAAAATTCTCTCTAGAATTTTCAAAATCCATGTCCACATGTTTACAATTTCACGTCAAAAAATGGCTAAAATTCCAGTTGAAATTTTTTCAAAGTCCCTTAAAAATTTTCCAATTTTTGTCCCAATTCTTCCCATTCCCATTGAAACTTTTCAAATCCCTCTCAAAATTGTTGAAATTCTCTTGAAGCTTTTAAAATTCTCTCTAGAATTTTCAAAATCCATGTCCACATGTTTACAATTTCACGTAAAAAAATGGCTAAAATTCCAGTTGAAATTTTTTCAAAGTCCCTTAAAAATTTTCCAATTTTTGTCCCAATTCTTCCCATTCCCATTGAAACTTTTCAAATCCCTCTCAAAATTGTTGAAATTCTCTTGAAGCTTTTAAAATTCTCTCTAGAATTTTCAAAATCCATGGCCACATGTTTACAATTTCACGTCAAAAAATTGCTAAAATTCCAGTTGAAATTTTTTCAAAGTCCCTTAAAAATTTTCCAATTTTTGTCCCAATTCTTCCCATTCCCATTGAAACTTTTCAAATCCCTCTCAAAATTGTTGAAATTCTGTTGAAGCTTTTAAAATTCTCTCTAGAACTTTCAAAATCCATGTCCACATGTTTACAATTTCACGTCAAAAAATGGCTAAAATTCCAGTTGAAATTTTTTCAAAGTCCCTTAAAAATTTTCCAATTTTTGTCCCAATTCTTCCCATTCCCATTGAAACCTTCCAAATCCCTCTCAAAATTGTTGAAATTCTCTTGAAGCTTTTAAAATTCTCTCTAGAATTTTCAAAATCCATGTCCACATGTTTACAATTTCACGTCAAAAAATGGCTAAAATTCCAGTTGAAATTTTTTCAAAGTCCCTTAAAAATTTTCCAATTTTTGTCCCAATTCTTCCCATTCCCATTGAAACTTTTCAAATCCCTCTCAAAATTGTTGAAATTCTGTTGAAGCTTTTAAAATTCTCTCTAGAATTTTCAAAATCCATGTCCACATGTTTACAATTTCACGTCAAAAAATGGCTAAAATTCCAGTTGAAATTTTTTCAAAGTCCCTTAAAAATTTTCCAATTTTTGTCCCAATTCTTCCCATTCCCATTGAAACTTTTCAAATCCCTCTCAAAATTGTTGAAATTCTGTTGAAGCTTTTAAAATTCTCTCTAGAACTTTCAAAATCCATGTCCACATGTTTACAATTTCACGTCAAAAAATGGCTAAAATTCCAGTTGAAATTTTTTCAAAGTCCCTTAAAAATTTTCCAATTTTTGTCCCAATTCTTCCCATTCCCATTGAAACCTTCCAAATCCCTCTCAAAATTGTTGAAATTCTCTTGAAGCTTTTAAAATTCTCTCTAGAATTTTCAAAATCCATGTCCACATGTTTACAATTTCATGTTAAAAAATGGCTAAAATTCCAGTTGAAATTTTTTCAAAGTCCCTTAAAAATTTTCCAATTTTTGTCCCAATTCTTCCCATTCCCATTGAAACTTTTCAAATCCCTCTCAAAATTGTTGAAATCCTCTTGAAGCTTTTAAAATTCTCTCTAGAATTTTCAAAATCCATGGCCACATGTTTACAATTTCACATAAAAAATTGCTAAAATTCAGGTTGAAATTTTTTCAAAGTCCCTTAAAAATTTTCCAATTTTTGTCCCAATTCTTCCCATTCCCATTGAAACTTTTCAAATCCCTCTCAAAATTGTTGAAATTCTCTTGAAGCTTTTAAAATTCTCTCTAGAATTTTCAAAGTCCATGGCCACATGTTTACAATTTCACGTAAAAAAAATGCTATAGTTCCAGTTGAAATTTTTTCAAAGTCCCTTAAAAATTTTCCAATTTTTGTCCCAATTCTTCCCATTCCCATTGAAACTTTTCAAATCCCTCTCAAAATTGTTGAAATTCTCTTGAATCTTTTAAAATTCTTTCTAGAATTTTCAAAATCCATGGCCACATGTTTACAATTTCACGTCAAAAAATGGCTAAAATTCCAGTTGAAATTTTTTCAAAGTCCCTTAAAAATTTTCCAATTTTTGTCCCAATTCTTCCCATTCCCATTGAAACTTTTCAAATCCCTCTCAAAATTGTTGAAATTCTGTTGAAGCTTTTAAAATTCTCTCTAGAATTTTCAAAATCCATGGCCACATGTTTACAATTTCACATAAAAAATGGCTAAAATTCCAGTTGAAATTTTTTCAAAGTCCCTTAAAAATTTTCCAATTTTTGTCCCAATTCTTCCCATTCCCATTGAAACTTTTCAAATCCCTCTCAAAATTGTTGAAATTCTGTTGAAGCTTTTAAAATTCTCTCTAGAATTTTCAAAATCCATGTCCACATGTTTACAATTTCACGTCAAAAAATGGCTAAAATTCCAGTTGAAATTTTTTCAAAGTCCCTTAAAAATTTTCCAATTTTTGTCCCAATTCTTCCCATTCCCATTGAAACTTTTCAAATCCCTCTCAAAATTGTTGAAATTCTCTTGAAGCTTTTAAAATTCTCTCTAGAATTTTCAAAATCCATGTCCACATGTTTACAATTTCACGTCAAAAAATGGCTAAAATTCCAGTTGAAATTTTTTCAAAGTCCCTTAAAAATTTTCCAATTTTTGTCCCAATTCTTCCCATTCCCATTGAAACTTTTCAAATCCCTCTCAAAATTGTTGAAATTCTCTTGAAGCTTTTAAAATTCTCTCTAGAATTTTCAAAATCCATGGCCACATGTTTACAATTTCACGTAAAAAAAATGCTATAATTCCAGTTGAAATTTTTTCAAAGTCCCTTAAAAATTTTCCAATTTTTGTCCCAATTCTTCCCATTCCCATTGAAACTTTTCAAATCCCTCTCAAAATTGTTGAAATTCTCTTGAAGCTTTTAAAATTCTCTCTAGAATTTTCAAAATCCATGGCCACATGTTTACAATTTCACGTCAAAAAATGGCTAAAATTCCAGTTGGAATTTTTTCAAAGTCCCTTAAAAATTTTCCAATTTTTGTCCCAATTCTTCCCATTCCCATTGAAACTTTTCAAATCCCTCTCAAAATTGTTGAAATTCTCTTGAAGCTTTTAAAATTCTCTCTAGAATTTTCAAAATCCATGGCCACATGTTTACAATTTCACGTCAAAAAATGGCTAAAATTCCAGTTGAAATTTTTTCAAAGTCCCTTAAAAATTTTCCAATTTTTGTCCCAATTCTTCCCATTCCCATTGAAACTTTTCAAATCCCTCTCAAAATTGTAGAAATTCTGTTAAAGCTTTTAAAATTCTCTCTAGAATTTTCAAAATCCATGTCCACATGTTTACAATTTCACGTAAAAAAATGGCTAAAATTCCAGCTGAAATTTTTTCAAAGTCCCTTAAAAGTTTTCCAATTTTTGTCCCAATTCTTCCCATTCCCATTGAAACTTTTCAAATCCCTCTCAAAATTGTTGAAATTCTCTTGAAGCTTTTAAAATTCTCTCTAGAATTTTCAAAATCCATGGCCACATGTTTACAATTTCACGTCAAAAAATTGCTAAAATTCCAGTTGAAATTTTTTCAAAGTCCCTTAAAAATTTTCCAATTTTTGTCCCAATTCTTCCCATTCCCATTGAAACTTTTCAAATCCCTCTCAAAATTGTTGAAATTCTCTTGAAGCTTTTAAAATTCTCTCTAGAATTTTCAAAATCCATGTCCACATGTTTACAATTTCACGTCAAAAAATGGCTAAAATTCCAGTTGAAATTTTTTCAAAGTCCCTTAAAAGTTTTCCAATTTTTGTCCCAATTCTTCCCATTCCCATTGAAACTTTTCAAATCCCTCTCCAAATTGTTGAAATTCTCTTGAAGCTTTTAAAATTCTCTCTAGAATTTTCAAAATCCATGGCCACATGTTTACAATTTCACGTCAAAAAATGGCTAAAATTCCAGCTGAAATTTTTTCAAAGTCCCTTAAAAATTTTCCAATTTTTGTCCCAATTCTTCCCATTCCCATTGAAACTTTTCAAATCCCTCTCAAAATTGTAGAAATTCTCTTGAAGCTTTTAAAATTCTCTCTAGAATTTTCAAAATCCATGTCCACATGTTTACAATTTCACGTCAAAAAATGGCTAAAATTCCAGTTGAAATTTTTTCAAAGTCCCTTAAAAATTTTCCAATTTTTGTCCCAATTCTTCCCATTCCCATTGAAACTTTTCAAATCCCTCTCAAAATTGTTGAAATTCTCTTGAAGCTTTTAAAATTCTCTCTAGAATTTTCAAAATCCATGGCCACATGTTTACAATTTCACGTCAAAAAATGGCTAAAATTCCAGTTGAAATTTTTTCAAAGTCCCTTAAAAATTTTCCAATTTTTGTCCCAATTCTTCCCATTCCCATTGAAACTTTTCAAATCCCTCTCCAAATTGTTGAAATTCTGTTGAAGCTTTTAAAATTCTCTCTAGAATTTTCAAAATCCATGGCCACATGTTTACAATTTCACATAAAAAATTGCTAAAATTCCAGTTGAAATTTTTTCAAAGTCCCTTAAAAATTTTCCAATTTTTGTCCCAATTCTTCCCATTCCCATTGAAACTTTTCAAATCCCTCTCAAAATTGTTGAAATTCTCTTGAAGCTTTTAAAATTCTTTCTAGAATTTTCAAAATCCATGTCCACATGTTTACAATTTCACGTCAAAAAATGGCTAGAATTCCAGTTGAAATTTTTTCAAAGTCCCTTAAAAATTTTCCAATTTTTGTCCCAATTCTTCCCATTCCCATTGAAACTTTTCAAATCCCTCTCAAAATTGTTGAAATTCTCTTAAAGCTTTTAAATTCTCTCTAGAATTTTCAAAATCCATGTCCACATGTTTACAATTTCACGTCAAAAAATGGCTAAAATTCCAGTTGAAATTTTTCAAAGTCCCTTAAAAATTTTCCAATTTTTGTCCCAATTCTTCCCATTCCCATTGAAACTTTTCAAATCCCTCTCAAAATTGTTGAAATTCTCTTGAAGCTTTTAAAATTCTCTCTAGAATTTTCAAAATCCATGTCCACATGTTTACAATTTCACGTCAAAAATTGCTAAAATTCCAGTTGAAATTTTTTCAAAGTCCCTTAAAAGTTTTCCAATTTTTGTCCCAATTCTTCCCATTCCCATTGAAACTTTTCAAATCCCTCTCAAAATTGTTGAAATTCTCTTGAAGCTTTTAAAATTCTCTCTAGAATTTTCAAAATCCATGGCCACATGTTTACAATTTCACGTAAAAAAAATGCTAAAATTCCAGCTGAAATTTTTTCAAAGTCCCTTAAAAATTTTCCAATTTTTGTCCCAATTCTTCCCATTCCCATTGAAACTTTTCAAATCCCTCTCAAAATTGTTGAAATTCTGTTGAAGCTTTTAAAATTCTCTCTAGAATTTTCAAAATCCATGTCCACATGTTTACAATTTCACATAAAAAAATGGCTAAAATTCCAGTTGAAATTTTTTCAAAGTCCCTTAAAAATTTTCCAATTTTTGTCCCAATTCTTCCCATTCCCATTGAAACTTTTCAAATCCCTCTCCAAATTGTTGAAATTCTCTTGAAGCTTTTAAAATTCTCTCTAGAATTTTCAAAATCCACTTCAACATGTTTACAATTTCACGTAAAAAAATGGCTAAAATTCTAGTTGAAATTTTTTCAAAGTCCCTTAAAAGTTTTCCAATTTTTGTCCCAATTCTTCCCATTCCCATTGAAACTTTTCAAATCCCTCTCAAAATTGTTGAAATTCTCTTGAAGCTTTTAAAATTCTCTCTAGAATTTTCAAAATCCATGGCCACATGTTTACAATTTCACCTAAAAAAATTGCTAAAATTCCAGCTGAAATTTTTTCAAAGTCCCTTAAAAATTTTCCAATTTTTGTCCCAATTCTTCCCATTCCCATTGAAACTTTTCAAATCCCTCTCAAAATTGTTGAAATTCTGTTGAAGCTTTTAAAATTCTCTCTAGAATTTTCAAAATCCATGTCCACATGTTTACAATTTCACGTCAAAAATTGCTAAAATTCCAGTTGAAATTTTTCAAAGTCCCTTAAAAATTTTCCAATTTTTGTCCCAATTCTTCCCATTCCCATTGAAACTTTTCAAATCCCTCTCAAAATTGTTGAAATTCTCTTGAAGCTTTTAAAATTCTCTCTAGAATTTTCAAAATCCATGTCCACATGTTTACAATTTCACCTAAAAAAATTGCTAAAATTCCAGTTGAAATTTTTTCAAAGTCCCTTAAAAATTTTCCAATTTTTGTCCCAATTCTTCCCATTCCCATTGAAACTTTTCAAATCCCTCTCAAAATTGTTGAAATTCTGTTGAAGCTTTTAAAATTCTCTCTAGAATTTTCAAAATCCATGTCCACATGTTTACAATTTCACATAAAAAAATGGCTAAAATTCCAGTTGAAATTTTTTCAAAGTCCCTTAAAAATTTTCCAATTTTTGTCCCAATTCTTCCCATTCACATTGAAAATTTTCAAATCCCTCTCAAAATTGTTGAAATTCTCTTGAAGCTTTTAAAATTCTCTCTAGAATTTTCAAAATCCACTTCAACATGTTTACAATTTCACGTCAAAAAATGGCTAAAATTCCAGCTGAAATTTTTTCAAAGTCCCTTAAAAATTTCCAATTTTTGTCCCAATTCTTCCCATTCCCATTGAAACTTTTCAAATTCCTCTCAACATTGTTGAAATTCTGTTGAAGGTTTTAAAATTCTCTCTAGAATTTTCAAAATCCATGTCCACATGTTTACAATTTCACCTAAAAAAATTGCTAAAATTCCAGTTGAAATTTTTTCAAAGTCCCTTAAAAATTTTCCAATTTTTGTCCCAATTCTTCCCATTCCCATTGAAACTTTTCAAATCCCTCTCAAAATTGTTGAAATTCTCTTGAAGCTTTTAAAATTCTCTCTAGAATTTTCAAAATCCATGTCCACATGTTTACAATTTCACGTAAAAAAATGGCTAAAATTCCAGTTGAAATTTTTTCAAAGTCCCTTAAAAATTTTCCAATTTTTGTCCCAATTCTTCCCATTCCCATTGAAGCTTTTCAAATCCCTCTCAAAATTGTTGAAATTCTCTTGAAGCTTTTAAAATTCTCTCTAGAATTTTCAAAATCCTTGGGCACATGTTTACAATTTCACGTCAAAAAATGGCTAAAATTCCAGCTGAAATTTTTTCAAAGTCCCTTAAAAATTTTCCAATTTTTGTCCCAATTCTTCCCATTCCCATTGAAACTTTTCAAATCCCTCTCCAAATTGTAGAAATTCTCTTGAAGCTTTTAAAATTCTCTCTAGAATTTTCAAAATCCATGTCCACATGTTTACAATTTCACGTCAAAAAATGGCTAAAATTCCAGTTGAAATTTTTTCAAAGTCCCTTAAAAATTTTCCAATTTTTGTCCCAATTCTTCCCATTCCCATTGAAACTTTTCAAATCCCTCTCCAAATTGTTGAAATTCTCTTGAAGCTTTTAAAATTCTCTCTAGAATTTTCAAAATCCATGTCCACATGTTTACAATTTCACGTCAAAAAATGGCTAAAATTCCAGTTGAAATTTTTTCAAAGTCCCTTCAAAATTTTCCAATTTTTGTCCCAATTCTTCCCATTCCCATTGAAACTTTTCAAATCCCTCTCCAAATTGTTGAAATTCTCTTGAAGCTTTTAAAATTCTCTCTAGAATTTTCAAAATCCACTTCAACATGTTTACAATTTCACATAAAAAATTGCTAAAATTCCAGTTGAAATTTTTTCAAAGTCCCTTAAAAATTTTCCAATTTTTGTCCCAATTCTTCCCATTCCCATTGAAACTTTTCAAATCCCTCTCAAAATTGTTGAAATTCTCTTGAAGCTTTTAAAATTCTTTCTAGAATTTTCAAAATCCATGTCCACATGTTTACAATTTCACGTCAAAAAATGGCTAAAATTCCAGTTGAAATTTTTTCAAAGTCCCTTAAAAATTTTCCAATTTTTGTCCCAATTCTTCCCATTCCCATTGAAACTTTTCAAATCCCTCTCAAAATTGTTGAAATTCTCTTGAAGCTTTTAAAATTCTTTCTAGAATTTTCAAAATCCATGTCCACATGTTTACAATTTCACGTCAAAAATTGCTAAAATTCCAGTTGAAATTTTTTCAAAGTCCCTTAAAAATTTTCCAATTTTTGTCCCAATTCTTCCCATTCCCATTGAAACTTTTCAAATCCCTCTCAAAATTGTTGAAATTCTCTTGAAGCTTTTAAAATTCTCTCTAGAATTTTCAAAATCCATGGCCACATGTTTACAATTTCACATAAAAAAATGGCTAAAATTCCAGTTGAAATTTTTTCAAAGTCCCTTAAAAATTTTCCAATTTTTGTCCCAATTCTTCCCATTCCCATTGAAAATTTTCAAATCCCTCTCAAAATTGTTGAAATTCTCTTGAAGCTTTTAAAATTCTCTCTAGAATTTTCAAAATCCACTTCAACATGTTTACAATTTCACGTCAAAAAATGGCTAAAATTCCAGCTGAAATTTTTTCAAAGTCCCTTAAAAATTTTCCAATTTTTGTCCCAATTCTTCCCATTC
>NW_028115921.1:0-51127 GCF_964273445.1 Streptopelia decaocto
GAATTTAAAAGCTTCAACAGAATTTCAACAATTTTGAGAGGGATTTGAAAAGTTTCAATGGGAATGGGAAGAATTGGGACAAAAATTGGAAAATTTTTAAGGGACTTTGAAAAAATTTCAACTGGAATTTTAGCCATTTTTTGACGTGAAATTGTAAACATGTGGACATGGATTTTGAAAATTCTAGAGAGAATTTTAAAAGCTTCAAGAGAATTTCAACAATTTTGAGAGGGATTTGAAAAGTTTCAATGGGAATGGGAAGAATTGGGACAAAAATTGGAAATTTTTTAAGGGACTTTGAAAAAATTTCAACTGGATTTTTAGCAATTTTTTATGTGAAATTGTAAACATGTGGCCATGGATTTTGAAAATTCTAGGGAGAATTTTAAAAGCTTCAAGAGAATTTCAACAATTTTGAGAGGGATTTGAAAAGTTTCAATGGGAATGGGAAGAATTGGGACAAAAATTGGAAATTTTTTAAGGGACTTTGAAAAAATTTCAACTGGATTTTTAGCAATTTTTTTATGTGAAATTGTAAACATGTGGCCATGGATTTTGAAAATTCTAGAGAGAATTTTAAAAGCTTTAACAGAATTTCTACAATTCTGAGAGAGATTTGAAAAGTTTCAATGGGAATGGGAAGAATTGGGACAAAAATTGGAAAATTTTTAAGGGACTTTGAAAAAATTTCCACTGGAATTTTAGCCATTTTTTGACGTGAAATTGTAAACATGTGGACATGGATTTTGAAAATTCTAGGGAGAATTTTAAAAGCTTCAACAGAATTTCAACAATTTTGAGAGGGATTTGAAAAGTTTCAATGGGAATGGGAAGAATTGGGACAAAAATTGGAAAATTTTTAAGGGACTTTGAAAAAATTTCAACTGGAATTTTAGCCATTTTTTGACGTGAAATTGTAAACATGTGGACATGGATTTTGAAAATTCTAGAGAGAATTTTAAAGCTTCAAGAGAATTTCAACAATTTTGAGAGGGATTTGAAAAGTTTCAATGGGAATGGGAAGAATTGGGACAAAAATTGGAAAATTTTTAAGGGACTTTGAAAAAATTTCAACTGGATTTTTAGCAATTTTTTTATGTGAAATTGTAAACATGTGGCCATGGATTTTGAAAATTCTAGAGAGAATTTTAAAAGCTTCAAGAGAATTTCAACAATTTTGAGAGGGATTTGAAAAGTTTCAATGGGAATGGGAAGAATTGGGACAAAAATTGGAAAATTTTTAAGGGACTTTGAAAAAATTTCAACTGGAATTTTAGCAATTTTTTGACGTGAAATTGTAAACATGTGGCCATGGATTTTGAAAATTCTAGAGAGAATTTTAAAAGCTTCAAGAGAATTTCAACAATTTTGAGAGGGATTTGAAAAGTTTCAATGGGAATGGGAAGAATTGGGACAAAAATTGGAAAATTTTTAAGGGACTTTCAAAAAATTTCAACTGGAATTTTTGTAATTTTTTGACATGAAATTGTAAACATGTTGAAGTGGATTTTAAAAATTCTAGAGAGAATTTTAAAAGCTTCAAGAGAATTTCAACAATTTTGAGAGGGATTTGAAAAGTTTCAATGGGAATGGGAAGAATTGGGACAAAAATTGGAAAATTTTTAAGGGACTTTGAAAAAATTTCAACTGGAATTTTAGCCATTTTTTGACGTGAAATTGTAAACATGTGGACATGGATTTTGAAAATTCTAGAGAGAATGTTAAAAGCTTCAAGAGAATTTCAACAATTTTGAGAGGGATTTGAAAAGTTTCAATGGGAATGGGAAGAATTGGGACAAAAATTGGAAATTTTTAAGGGACTTTGAAAAAATTTCAACTGGATTTTTAGCAATTTTTTTATGTGAAATTGTAAACATGTGGCCATGGATTTTGAAAATTCTAGAGAGAATTTTAAAAGCTTTAACAGAATTTCTACAATTCTGAGAGAGATTTGAAAAGTTTCAATGGGAATGGGAAGAATTGGGACAAAAATTGGAAAATTTTTAAGGGACTTTGAAAAAATTTCCACTGGAATTTTAGCCATTTTTTGACGTGAAATTGTAAACATGTGGACATGGATTTTGAAAATTCTAGGGAGAATTTTAAAAGCTTCAACAGAATTTCAACAATTTTGAGAGGGATTTGAAAAGTTTCAATGGGAATGGGAAGAATTGGGACAAAAATTGGAAAATTTTTAAGGGACTTTGAAAAAATTTCAACTGGAATTTTAGCCATTTTTTGACGTGAAATTGTAAACATGTGGACATGGATTTTGAAAATTCTAGAGAGAATTTTAAAAGCTTCAAGAGAATTTCAACAATTTTGAGAGGGATTTGAAAAGTTTCAATGGGAATGGGAAGAATTGGGACAAAAATTGGAAATTTTTTAAGGGACTTTGAAAAAATTTCAACTGGATTTTTAGCAATTTTTTTATGTGAAATTGTAAACATGTGGCCATGGATTTTGAAAATTCTAGAGAGAATTTTAAAAGCTTCAAGAGAATTTCAACAATTTTGAGAGGGATTTGAAAAGTTTCAATGGGAATGGGAAGAATTGGGACAAAAATTGGAAAATTTTTAAGGGACTTTGAAAAAATTTCAACTGGAATTTTAGCAATTTTTTGACGTGAAATTGTAAACATGTGGCCATGGATTTTGAAAATTCTAGAGAGAATTTTAAAAGCTTCAAGAGAATTTCAACAATTTTGAGAGGGATTTGAAAAGTTTCAATGGGAATGGGAAGAATTGGGACAAAAATTGGAAAATTTTTAAGGGACTTTCAAAAAATTTCAACTGGAATTTTTGTAATTTTTTGACATGAAATTGTAAACATGTTGAAGTGGATTTTAAAAATTCTAGAGAGAATTTTAAAAGCTTCAAGAGAATTTCAACAATTTTGAGAGGGATTTGAAAAGTTTCAATGGTAATGGGAAGAATTGGGACAAAAATTGGAAAATTTTGAAGGGACTTTGAAAAAATTTCAACTGGAATTTTAGCCATTTTTTTATGTGAAATTGTAAACATGTGGCCATGGATTTTGAAAATTCTAGAGAGAATTTTAAAAGCTTCAACAGAATTTCAACAATTTTGAGAGGGATTTGAAAAGTTTCAATGGGAATGGGAAGAATTGGGACAAAAATTGGAAAATTTTTAAGGGACTTTGAAAAAATTTCAACTGGAATTTTAGCAATTTTTTTATATGAAATTGTAAACATGTGGACATGGATTTTGAAAATTCTAGAGAGAATTTTAAAAGCTTCAAGAGAATTTCAACAATTTTGAGAGGGATTTGAAAAGTTTCAATGGGAATGGGAAGAATTGGGACAAAAATTGGAAAATTTTTAAGGGACTTTGAAAAAATTTCAACTGGAATTTTAGCCATTTTTTGACGTGAAATTGTAAACATGTGGCCATGGATTTTGAAAATTCTAGAGAGAATTTTAAAAGCTTCAAGAGAATTTCAACAATTTTGAGAGGGATTTGAAAAGTTTCAATGGGAATGGGAAGAATTGGGACAAAAATTGGAAAATTTTTAAGGGACTTTGAAAAAATTTCAACTGGAATTTTTGCAATTTTTTGACATGAAATTGTAAACATGTTGAAGTGGATTTTGAAAATTCTAGAGAGAATTTTAAAAGCTTCAAGAGAATTTCAACAATTTTGAGAGGGATTTGAAAAGTTTCAGTGGGAATGGGAAGAATTGGGAAAAAAATTGGAAATTTTTAAGGGACTTTGAAAAAATTTCAACTGGAATTTTAGCCATTTTTTTATGTGAAATTGTAAACATGTGGACATGGATTTTGAAAATTCTAGAGAGAATTTTAAAAGCTTCAAGAGAATTTCAACAATTTTGAGAGGGATTTGAAAAGTTTCAATGGGAATGGGAAGAATTGGGACAAAAATTGGAAAATTTTGAAGGGACTTTGAAAAAATTTCAACTGGAATTTTAGCCATTTTTTGACGTGAAATTGTAAACATGTGGCCATGGATTTTGAAAATTCTAGAGAGAATTTTAAAAGCTTCAAGA
Source organism: Streptopelia decaocto (assembly GCF_964273445.1). Classification (NCBI taxonomy): domain Eukaryota; kingdom Metazoa; phylum Chordata; class Aves; order Columbiformes; family Columbidae; genus Streptopelia; species Streptopelia decaocto. The sequence continues at coordinate 4,027 of NW_028115921.1, forward strand.
GAATTTCAACAATTTTGAGAGGGATTTGAAAAGTTTCAATGGGAATGGGAAGAATTGGGACAAAAATTGGAAAATTTTTAAGGGACTTTGAAAAAATTTCAACTGGATTTTTAGCAATTTTTTTATGTGAAATTGTAAACATGTGGCCATGGATTTTGAAAATTCTAGAGAGAATTTTAAAAGCTTTAACAGAATTTCTACAATTCTGAGAGGGATTTGAAAAGTTTCAATGGGAATGGGAAGAATTGGGACAAAAATTGGAAAATTTTTAAGGGACTTTGAAAAAATTTCCACTGGAATTTTAGCCATTTTTTGACGTGAAATTGTAAACATGTGGACATGGATTTTGAAAATTCTAGAGAGAATTTTAAAAGCTTCAAGAGAATTTCAACAATTTTGAGAGGGATTTGAAAAGTTTCAATGGGAATGGGAAGAATTGGGACAAAAATTGGAAAAGTTTTAAGGGACTTTGAAAAAATTTCAACTGGAATTTTAGCCATTTTTTGACGTGAAATTGTAAACATGTGGACATGGATTTTGAAAATTCTAGAGAGAATTTTAAAAGCTTCAAGAGAATTTCAACAATTTTGAGAGGGATTTGAAAAGTTTCAATGGGAATGGGAAGAATTGGGACAAAAATTGGAAAATTTTTAAGGGACTTTGAAAAAATTTCAACTGGAATTTTAGCAATTTTTTTATGTGAAATTGTAAACATGTGGCCATGGATTTTGAAAATTCTAGAGAGAATTTTAAAAGCTTCAAGAGAATTTCAACAATTTTGAGAGGGATTTGAAAAGTTTCAATGGGAATGGGAAGAATTGGGACAAAAATTGGAAAATTTTTCAGGGACTTTGAAAAAATTTCAACTGGAATTTTAGCAATTTTTTGACGTGAAATTGTAAACATGTGGCCATGGATTTTGAAAATTCTAGAGAGAATTTTAAAAGCTTCAAGAGAATTTCAACAATTTTGAGAGGGATTTGAAAAGTTTCAATGGGAATGGGAAGAATTGGGACAAAAATTGGAAAATTTTTAAGGGACTTCGAAAAAATTTCAACTGGAATTTTTGCAATTTTTTGACATGAAATTGTAAACATGTTGAACTGGATTTTAAAAATTCTAGAGAGAATTTTAAAAGCTTCAAGAGAATTTCAACAATTTTGAGAGGGATTTGAAAAGTTTCAATGGGAATGGGAAGAATTGGGACAAAAATTGGAAATTTTTTAAGGGACTTTGAAAAAATTTCAACTGGATTTTTAGCAATTTTTTTATGTGAAATTGTAAACATGTGGCCATGGATTTTGAAAATTCTAGAGAGAATTTTAAAAGCTTCAACAGAATTTCAACAATTTTGAGAGGGATTTGAAAAGTTTCAGTGGGAATGGGAAGAATTGGGACAAAAATTGGAAAATTTTTAAGGGACTTTGAAAAAATTTCAACTGGAATTTTAGCCATTTTTTGACGTGAAATTGTAAACATGTGGACATGGATTTTGAAAATTCTAGGGAGAATTTTAAAAGCTTCAACAGAATTTCAACAATTTTGAGAGGGATTTGAAAAGTTTCAATGGGAATGGGAAGAATTGGGACAAAAATTGGAAAATTTTTAAGGGACTTTGAAAAAATTTCAACTGGAATTTTAGCCATTTTTTGACGTGAAATTGTAAACATGTGGACATGGATTTTGAAAATTCTAGAGAGAATTTTAAAAGCTTCAAGAGAATTTCAACAATTTTGAGAGGGATTTGAAAAGTTTCAATGGGAATGGGAAGAATTGGGACAAAAATTGGAAATTTTTTAAGGGACTTTGAAAAAATTTCAACTGGATTTTTAGCAATTTTTTTATGTGAAATTGTAAACATGTGGCCATGGATTTTGAAAATTCTAGAGAGAATTTTAAAAGCTTTAAAGAATTTCTACAATTTTGAGAGGGATTTGAAAAGTTTCAATGGGAATGGGAAGAATTGGGACAAAAATTGGAAAATTTTTAAGGGACTTTGAAAAAATTTCAACTGGAATTTTAGCCATTTTTTTATGTGAAATTGTAAACATGTGGCCATGGATTTTGAAAATTCTAGAGAGAATTTTAAAAGCTTCAAGAGAATTTCAACAATTTTGAGAGGGATTTGAAAAGTTTCAATGGGAATGGGAAGAATTGGGACAAAAATTGGAAAATTTTTAAGGGACTTTGAAAAAATTTCAACTGGAATTTTAGCCATTTTTTTATATGAAATTGTAAACATGTGGACATGGATTTTGAAAATTCTAGAGAGAATTTTAAAAGCTTCAAGAGAATTTCAACAATTTTGAGAGGGATTTGAAAAGTTTCAATGGGAATGGGAAGAATTGGGACAAAAATTGGAAAATTTTTAAGGGACTTTGAAAAAATTTCAACTGGAATTTTAGCCATTTTTTGACGTGAAATTGTAAACATGTGGCCATGGATTTTGAAAATTCTAGAGAGAATTTTAAAAGCTTCAAGAGAATTTCAACAATTTTGAGAGGGATTTGAAAAGTTTCAATGGGAATGGGAAGAATTGGGACAAAAATTGGAAAATTTTGAAGGGACTTTGAAAAAATTTCAACTGGAATTTTAGCCATTTTTTGACGTGAAATTGTAAACATGTGGACATGGATTTTGAAAATTCTAGAGAGAATTTTAAAAGCTTCAACAGAATTTCAACAATTTTGAGAGGGATTTGAAAAGTTTCAATGGGAATGGGAAGAATTGGGACAAAAATTGGAAAATTTTGAAGGGACTTTGAAAAAATTTCAACTGGAATTTTAGCCATTTTTTGACGTGAAATTGTAAACATGTGGACATGGATTTTGAAAATTCTAGAGAGAATTTTAAAAGCTTCAAGAGAATTTCAACAATTTTGAGAGGGATTTGAAAAGTTTCAATGGGAATGGGAAGAATTGGGACAAAAATTGGAAATTTTTTAAGGGACTTTGAAAAAATTTCAACTGGATTTTTAGCAATTTTTTTATGTGAAATTGTAAACATGTGGCCATGGATTTTGAAAATTCTAGAGAGAATTTTAAAAGCTTCAAGAGAATTTCAACAATTTTGAGAGGGATTTGAAAAGTTTCAATGGGAATGGGAAGAATTGGGACAAAAATTGGAAAATTTTTAAGGGACTTTGAAAAAATTTCAACTGGAATTTTAGCCATTTTTTGACGTGAAATTGTAAACATGTGGCCATGGATTTTGAAAATTCTAGAGAGAATTTTAAAAGCTTCAAGAGAATTTCAACAATTTTGAGAGGGATTTGAAAAGTTTCAATGGGAATGGGAAGAATTGGGACAAAAATTGGAAAATTTTGAAGGGACTTTGAAAAAATTTCAACTGGAATTTTAGCCATTTTTTGACGTGAAATTGTAAACATGTGGACATGGATTTTGAAAATTCTAGAGAGAATTTTAAAAGCTTCAAGAGAATTTCAACAATTTTGAGAGGGATTTGAAAAGTTTCAATGGGAATGGGAAGAATTGGGACAAAAATTGGAAAATTTTGAAGGGACTTTGAAAAAATTTCAACTGGAATTTTAGCCATTTTTTGACGTGAAATTGTAAACATGTGGACATGGATTTTGAAAATTCTAGAGAGAATTTTAAAAGCTTCAAGAGAATTTCAACAATTTTGAGAGGGATTTGAAAAGTTTCAATGGGAATGGGAAGAATTGGGACAAAAATTGGAAATTTTTTAAGGGACTTTGAAAAAATTTCAACTGGATTTTTAGCAATTTTTTTATGTGAAATTGTAAACATGTGGCCATGGATTTTGAAAATTCTAGAGAGAATTTTAAAAGCTTCAAGAGAATTTCAACAATTTTGAGAGGGATTTGAAAAGTTTCAATGGGAATGGGAAGAATTGGGACAAAAATTGGAAAATTTTGAAGGGACTTTGAAAAAATTTCAACTGGAATTTTAGCCATTTTTTGACGTGAAATTGTAAACATGTGGCCATGGATTTTGAAAATTCTAGAGAGAATTTTAAAAGCTTCAACAGAATTTCAACAATTTTGAGAGGGATTTGAAAAGATTCAATGGGAATGGGAAGAATTGGGACAAAAATTGGAAAATTTTTAAGGGACTTTGAAAAAATTTCAACTGGAATTTTAGCCATTTTTTGACGTGAAATTGTAAACATGTGGACATGGATTTTGAAAATTCTAGAGAGAATTTTAAAAGCTTCAAGAGAATTTCAACAATTTTGAGAGGGATTTGAAAAGTTTCAGTGGGAATGGGAAGAATTGGGAAAAAAATTGGAAAATTTTTAAGGGACTTTGAAAAAATTTCAACTGGAATTTTAGCCATTTTTTTATGTGAAATTGTAAACATGTGGACATGGATTTTGAAAATTCTAGAGAGAATTTTAAAAGCTTCAAGAGAATTTCAACAATTTTGAGAGGGATTTGAAAAGTTTCAATGGGAATGGGAAGAATTGGGACAAAAATTGGAAAATTTTGAAGGGACTTTGAAAAAATTTCAACTGGAATTTTAGCCATTTTTTGACGTGAAATTGTAAACATGTGGCCATGGATTTTGAAAATTCTAGAGAGAATGTTAAAAGCTTCAAGAGAATTTCAACAATTTTGAGAGGGATTTGAAAAGTTTCAATGGGAATGGGAAGAATTGGGACAAAAATTGGAAAATTTTTAAGGGACTTTGAAAAAATTTCAACTGGAATTTTTGCAATTTTTTGACATGAAATTGTAAACATGTTGAACTGGATTTTAAAAATTCTAGAGAGAATTTTAAAAGCTTCAAGAGAATTTCAACAATTTTGAGAGGGATTTGAAAAGTTTCAATGGGAATGGGAAGAATTGGGACAAAAATTGGAAATTTTTTAAGGGACTTTGAAAAAATTTCAACTGGATTTTTAGCAATTTTTTTATGTGAAATTGTAAACATGTGGCCATGGATTTTGAAAATTCTAGAGAGAATTTTAAAAGCTTCAACAGAATTTCAACAATTTTGAGAGGGATTTGAAAAGTTTCAGTGGGAATGGGAAGAATTGGGACAAAAATTGGAAAATTTTTAAGGGACTTTGAAAAAATTTCAACTGGAATTTTAGCCATTTTTTTATGTGAAATTGTAAACATGTGGACATGGATTTTGAAAATTCTAGGGAGAATTTTAAAAGCTTCAACAGAATTTCAACAATTTTGAGAGGGATTTGAAAAGTTTCAATGGGAATGGGAAGAATTGGGACAAAAATTGGAAAATTTTTAAGGGACTTTGAAAAAATTTCAACTGGAATTTTAGCAATTTTTTTATATGAAATTGTAAACATGTGGACATGGATTTTGAAAATTCTAGAGAGAATTTTAAAAGCTTCAAGAGAATTTCAACAATTTTGAGAGGGATTTGAAAAGTTTCAATGGGAATGGGAAGAATTGGGACAAAAATTGGAAAATTTTTAAGGGACTTTGAAAAAATTTCAACTGGAATTTTAGCCATTTTTTGACGTGAAATTGTAAACATGTGGCCATGGATTTTGAAAATTCTAGAGAGAATTTTAAAAGCTTCAAGAGAATTTCAACAATTTTGAGAGGGATTTGAAAAGTTTCAATGGGAATGGGAAGAATTGGGACAAAAATTGGAAAATTTTGAAGGGACTTTGAAAAAATTTCCACTGGAATTTTAGCCATTTTTTGACGTGAAATTGTAAACATGTGGACATGGATTTTGAAAATTCTAGAGAGAATTTTAAAAGCTTCAAGAGAATTTCAACAATTTTGAGAGGGATTTGAAAAGTTTCAATGGGAATGGGAAGAATTGGGACAAAAATTGGAAATTTTTTAAGGGACTTTGAAAAAATTTCAACTGGATTTTTAGCAATTTTTTTATGTGAAATTGTAAACATGTGGCCATGGATTTTGAAAATTCTAGAGAGAATTTTAAAAGCTTCAAGAGAATTTCAACAATTTTGAGAGGGATTTGAAAAGTTTCAATGGGAATGGGAAGAATTGGGACAAAAATTGGAAAATTTTTAAGGGACTTTGAAAAAATTTCAACTGGAATTTTAGCCATTTTTTTATGTGAAATTGTAAACATGTGGCCATGGATTTTGAAAATTCTAGAGAGAATTTTAAAAGCTTCAACAGAATTTCAACTATTTTGAGAGGGATTTGAAAAGTTTCAATGGGAATGGGAAGAATTGGGACAAAAATTGGAAAATTTTTAAGGGACTTTGAAAAAATTTCAACTGGAATTTTAGCCATTTTTTGACGTGAAATTGTAAACATGTGGACATGGATTTTGAAAATTCTAGAGAGAATTTTAAAAGCTTCAACAGAATTTCAACAGTTTTGAGAGGGATTTGAAAAGTTTCAATGGGAATGGGAAGAATTGGGACAAAAATTGGAAAATTTTGAAGGGACTTTGAAAAAATTTCAACTGGAATTTTAGCCATTTTTTGACGTGAAATTGTAAACATGTGGACATGGATTTTGAAAATTCTAGAGAGAATTTTAAAAGCTTCAACAGAATTTAAACAATTTTGAGAGGGATTTGAAAAGTTTCAATGGGAATGGGAAGAATTGGGACAAAAATTGGAAAATTTTGAAGGGACTTTGAAAAAATTTCAACTGGAATTTTAGCCATTTTTTGACGTGAAATTGTAAACATGTGGCCATGGATTTTGAAAATTCTAGAGAGAATTTTAAAAGCTTTAACAGAATTTCTACAATTCTGAGAGGGATTTGAAAAGTTTCAATGGGAATGGGAAGAATTGGGACAAAAATTGGAAAATTTTTAAGGGACTTTGAAAAAATTTCCACTGGAATTTTAGCCATTTTTTTATGTGAAATTGTAAACATGTGGACATGGATTTTGAAAATTCTAGAGAGAATTTTAAAAGCTTCAAGAGAATTTCAACAATTTTGAGAGGGATTTGAAAAGTTTCAATGGGAATGGGAAGAATTGGGACAAAAATTGGAAAATTTTTAAGGGACTTTGAAAAAATTTCAACTGGAATTTTAGCCATTTTTTGACGTGAAATTGTAAACATGTGGACATGGATTTTGAAAATTCTAGAGAGAATTTTAAAAGCTTCAAGAGAATTTCAACAATTTTGAGAGGGATTTGAAAAGTTTCAATGGGAATGGGAAGAATTGGGACAAAAATTGGAAATTTTTTAAGGGACTTTGAAAAAATTTCAACTGGATTTTTAGCAATTTTTTTATGTGAAATTGTAAACATGTGGCCATGGATTTTGAAAATTCTAGAGAGAATTTTAAAAGCTTCAAGAGAATTTCAACAATTTTGAGAGGGATTTGAAAAGTTTCAATGGGAATGGGAAGAATTGGGACAAAAATTGGAAAATTTTTAAGGGACTTTGAAAAAATTTCAACTGGAATTTTAGCCATTTTTTGACGTGAAATTGTAAACATGTGGACATGGATTTTGAAAATTCTAGAGAGGATTTTAAAAGCTTCAAGAGAATTTCAACAATTTTGAGAGGGATTTGAAAAGTTTCAATGGGAATGGGAAGAATTGGGACAAAAATTGGAAAATTTTTCAGGGACTTTGAAAAAATTTCAACTGGAATTTTAGCAATTTTTTGACGTGAAATTGTAAACATGTGGCCATGGATTTTGAAAATTCTAGAGAGAATTTTAAAAGCTTCAAGAGAATTTCAACAATTTTGAGAGGGATTTGAAAAGTTTCAATGGGAATGGGAAGAATTGGGACAAAAATTGGAAAATTTTTAAGGGACTTTGAAAAAATTTCAACTGGAATTTTAGCCATTTTTTTATGTGAAATTGTAAACATGTGGACATGGATTTTGAAAATTCTAGAGAGAATTTTAAAAGCTTCAACAGAATTTCAACAATTTTGAGAGGGATTTGAAAAGTTTCAATGGGAATGGGAAGAATTGGGACAAAAATTGGAAAATTTTTAAGGGACTTTGAAAAAATTTCAACTGGAATTTTAGCCATTTTTTGACGTGAAATTGTAAACATGTGGACATGGATTTTGAAAATTCTAGAGAGAATTTTAAAAGCTTCAAGAGAATTTCAACAATTTTGAGAGGGATTTGAAAAGTTTCAATGGGAATGGGAAGAATTGGGACAAAAATTGGAAAATTTTTAAGGGACTTTGAAAAAATTTCAACTGGAATTTTAGCCATTTTTTGACGTGAAATTGTAAACATGTGGCCATGGATTTTGAAAATTCTAGAGAGAATTTTAAAAGCTTCAAGAGAATTTCAACAATTTTGAGAGGGATTTGAAAAGTTTCAATGGGAATGGGAAGAATTGGGACAAAAATTGGAAAATTTTGAAGGGACTTTGAAAAAATTTCAACTGGAATTTTAGCCATTTTTTGACGTGAAATTGTAAACATGTGGCCATGGATTTTGAAAATTCTAGAGAGAATTTTAAAAGCTTCAAGAGAATTTCAACAATTTTGAGAGGGATTTGAAAAGTTTCAATGGGAATGGGAAGAATTGGGACAAAAATTGGAAATTTTTTAAGGGACTTTGAAAAAATTTCAACTGGATTTTTAGCAATTTTTTTATGTGAAATTGTAAACATGTGGCCATGGATTTTGAAAATTCTAGAGAGAATTTTAAAAGCTTCAAGAGAATTTCAACAATTTTGAGAGGGATTTGAAAAGTTTCAATGGGAATGGGAAGAATTGGGACAAAAATTGGAAAATTTTTAAGGGACTTTGAAAAAATTTCAACTGGAATTTTAGCCATTTTTTTATGTGAAATTGTAAACATGTGGCCATGGATTTTGAAAATTCTAGAGAGAATTTTAAAAGCTTCAACAGAATTTCAACAATTTTGAGAGGGATTTGAAAAGTTTCAATGGGAATGGGAAGAATTGGGACAAAAATTGGAAAATTTTTAAGGGACTTTGAAAAAATTTCAACTGGAATTTTAGCCATTTTTTGACGTGAAATTGTAAACATGTGGACATGGATTTTGAAAATTCTAGAGAGAATTTTAAAAGCTTCAAGAGAATTTCAACAATTTTGAGAGGGATTTGAAAAGTTTCAATGGGAATGGGAAGAATTGGGACAAAAATTGGAAATTTTTTAAGGGACTTTGAAAAAATTTCAACTGGATTTTTAGCAATTTTTTTATGTGAAATTGTAAACATGTGGACATGGATTTTGAAAATTCTAGAGAGAATTTTAAAAGCTTCAAGAGAATTTCAACAATTTTGAGAGGGATTTGAAAAGTTTCAATGGGAATGGGAAGAATTGGGACAAAAATTGGAAAATTTTTAAGGGACTTTGAAAAAATTTCAACTGGAATTTTAGCCATTTTTTGACGTGAAATTGTAAACATGTGGCCATGGATTTTGAAAATTCTAGAGAGAATTTTAAAAGCTTCAAGAGAATTTCAACAATTTTGAGAGGGATTTGAAAAGTTTCAATGGGAATGGGAAGAATTGGGACAAAAATTGGAAAATTTTGAAGGGACTTTGAAAAAATTTCAACTGGAATTTTAGCCATTTTTTGACGTGAAATTGTAAACATGTGGACATGGATTTTGAAAATTCTAGAGAGAATTTTAAAAGCTTCAAGAGAATTTCAACAATTTTGAGAGGGATTTGAAAAGTTTCAATGGGAATGGGAAGAATTGGGACAAAAATTGGAAAATTTTTAAGGGACTTTGAAAAAATTTCAACTGGAATTTTAGCCATTTTTTGACGTGAAATTGTAAACATGTGGACATGGATTTTGAAAATTCTAGAGAGAATTTTAAAAGCTTCAACAGAATTTAAACAATTTTGAGAGGGATTTGAAAAGTTTCAATGGGAATGGGAAGAATTGGGACAAAAATTGGAAAATTTTTAAGGGACTTTGAAAAAATTTCAACTGGATTTTTAGCAATTTTTTTATGTGAAATTGTAAACATGTGGCCATGGATTTTGAAAATTCTAGAGAGAATTTTAAAAGCTTTAACAGAATTTCTACAATTCTGAGAGGGATTTGAAAAGTTTCAATGGGAATGGGAAGAATTGGGACAAAAATTGGAAAATTTTTAAGGGACTTTGAAAAAATTTCCACTGGAATTTTAGCCATTTTTTGACGTGAAATTGTAAACATGTGGACATGGATTTTGAAAATTCTAGAGAGAATTTTAAAAGCTTCAAGAGAATTTCAACAATTTTGAGAGGGATTTGAAAAGTTTCAATGGGAATGGGAAGAATTGGGACAAAAATTGGAAATTTTTTAAGGGACTTTGAAAAAATTTCAACTGGAATTTTAGCCATTTTTTGACGTGAAATTGTAAACATGTGGACATGGATTTTGAAAATTCTAGAGAGAATTTTAAAAGCTTCAAGAGAATTTCAACAATTTTGAGAGGGATTTGAAAAGTTTCAATGGGAATGGGAAGAATTGGGACAAAAATTGGAAATTTTTTAAGGGACTTTGAAAAAATTTCAACTGGATTTTTAGCAATTTTTTTATGTGAAATTGTAAACATGTGGCCATGGATTTTGAAAATTCTAGAGAGAATTTTAAAAGCTTCAAGAGAATTTCAACAATTTTGAGAGGGATTTGAAAAGTTTCAATGGGAATGGGAAGAATTGGGACAAAAATTGGAAAATTTTTAAGGGACTTTGAAAAAATTTCAACTGGAATTTTAGCCATTTTTTGACGTGAAATTGTAAACATGTGGACATGGATTTTGAAAATTCTAGAGAGGATTTTAAAAGCTTCAAGAGAATTTCAACAATTTTGAGAGGGATTTGAAAAGTTTCAATGGGAATGGGAAGAATTGGGACAAAAATTGGAAAATTTTTCAGGGACTTTGAAAAAATTTCAACTGGAATTTTAGCAATTTTTTGACGTGAAATTGTAAACATGTGGCCATGGATTTTGAAAATTCTAGAGAGAATTTTAAAAGCTTCAAGAGAATTTCAACAATTTTGAGAGGGATTTGAAAAGTTTCAATGGGAATGGGAAGAATTGGGACAAAAATTGGAAAATTTTTAAGGGACTTTGAAAAAATTTCAACTGGAATTTTAGCCATTTTTTTATGTGAAATTGTAAACATGTGGACATGGATTTTGAAAATTCTAGAGAGAATTTTAAAAGCTTCAACAGAATTTCAACAATTTTGAGAGGGATTTGAAAAGTTTCAATGGGAATGGGAAGAATTGGGACAAAAATTGGAAAATTTTTAAGGGACTTTGAAAAAATTTCAACTGGAATTTTAGCAATTTTTTTATATGAAATTGTAAACATGTGGACATGGATTTTGAAAATTCTAGAGAGAATTTTAAAAGCTTCAAGAGAATTTCAACAATTTTGAGAGGGATTTGAAAAGTTTCAATGGGAATGGGAAGAATTGGGACAAAAATTGGAAAATTTTTAAGGGACTTTGAAAAAATTTCAACTGGAATTTTAGCCATTTTTTGACGTGAAATTGTAAACATGTGGCCATGGATTTTGAAAATTCTAGAGAGAATTTTAAAAGCTTCAAGAGAATTTCAACAATTTTGAGAGGGATTTGAAAAGTTTCAATGGGAATGGGAAGAATTGGGACAAAAATTGGAAAATTTTTAAGGGACTTTGAAAAAATTTCAACTGGAATTTTAGCCATTTTTTGACGTGAAATTGTAAACATGTGGACATGGATTTTGAAAATTCTAGAGAGAATTTTAAAAGCTTCAACAGAATTTCAACAATTTTGAGAGGGATTTGAAAAGTTTCAATGGGAATGGGAAGAATTGGGACAAAAATTGGAAAATTTTGAAGGGACTTTGAAAAAATTTCAACTGGAATTTTAGCCATTTTTTGACGTGAAATTGTAAACATGTGGACATGGATTTTGAAAATTCTAGAGAGAATTTTAAAAGCTTCAAGAGAATTTCAACAATTTTGAGAGGGATTTGAAAAGTTTCAATGGGAATGGGAAGAATTGGGACAAAAATTGGAAATTTTTAAGGGACTTTGAAAAAATTTCAACTGGAATTTTAGCCATTTTTTTATGTGAAATTGTAAACATGTGGCCATGGATTTTGAAAATTCTAGAGAGAATTTTAAAAGCTTCAACAGAATTTAAACAATTTTGAGAGGGATTTGAAAAGTTTCAATGGGAATGGGAAGAATTGGGACAAAAATTGGAAAATTTTTAAGGGACTTTGAAAAAATTTCAACTGGATTTTTAGCAATTTTTTTATGTGAAATTGTAAACATGTGGCCATGGATTTTGAAAATTCTAGAGAGAATTTTAAAAGCTTTAACAGAATTTCTACAATTCTGAGAGGGATTTGAAAAGTTTCAATGGGAATGGGAAGAATTGGGACAAAAATTGGAAAATTTTTAAGGGACTTTGAAAAAATTTCCACTGGAATTTTAGCCATTTTTTGACGTGAAATTGTAAACATGTGGACATGGATTTTGAAAATTCTAGAGAGAATTTTAAAAGCTTCAAGAGAATTTCAACAATTTTGAGAGGGATTTGAAAAGTTTCAATGGGAATGGGAAGAATTGGGACAAAAATTGGAAAATTTTGAAGGGACTTTGAAAAAATTTCAACTGGAATTTTAGCCATTTTTTGACGTGAAATTGTAAACATGTGGACATGGATTTTGAAAATTCTAGAGAGAATTTTAAAAGCTTCAAGAGAATTTCAACAATTTTGAGAGGGATTTGAAAAGTTTCAATGGGAATGGGAAGAATTGGGACAAAAATTGGAAATTTTTTAAGGGACTTTGAAAAAATTTCAACTGGAATTTTAGCAATTTTTTGACGTGAAATTGTAAACATGTGGCCATGGATTTTGAAAATTCTAGAGAGAATTTTAAAAGCTTCAAGAGAATTTCAACAATTTTGAGAGGGATTTGAAAAGTTTCAATGGGAATGGGAAGAATTGGGACAAAAATTGGAAAATTTTTAAGGGACTTTGAAAAAATTTCAACTGGAATTTTAGCCATTTTTTGACGTGAAATTGTAAACATGTGGACATGGATTTTGAAAATTCTAGAGAGGATTTTAAAAGCTTCAAGAGAATTTCAACAATTTTGAGAGGGATTTGAAAAGTTTCAATGGGAATGGGAAGAATTGGGACAAAAATTGGAAAATTTTTCAGGGACTTTGAAAAAATTTCAACTGGAATTTTAGCAATTTTTTGACGTGAAATTGTAAACATGTGGCCATGGATTTTGAAAATTCTAGAGAGAATTTTAAAAGCTTCAAGAGAATTTCAACAATTTTGAGAGGGATTTGAAAAGTTTCAATGGGAATGGGAAGAATTGGGACAAAAATTGGAAAATTTTTAAGGGACTTTGAAAAAATTTCAACTGGAATTTTAGCCATTTTTTTATATGAAATTGTAAACATGTGGACATGGATTTTGAAAATTCTAGAGAGAATTTTAAAAGCTTCAAGAGAATTTCAACAATTTTGAGAGGGATTTGAAAAGTTTCAATGGGAATGGGAAGAATTGGGACAAAAATCGGAAAATTTTTAAGGGACTTTGAAAAAATTTCAACTGGAATTTTAGCCATTTTTTGACGTGAAATTGTAAACATGTGGCCATGGATTTTGAAAATTCTAGAGAGAATTTTAAAAGCTTCAAGAGAATTTCAACAATTTTGAGAGGGATTTGAAAAGTTTCAATGGGAATGGGAAGAATTGGGACAAAAATTGGAAAATTTTTAAGGGACTTTGAAAAAATTTCAACTGGAATTTTAGCCATTTTTTGACGTGAAATTGTAAACATGTGGACATGGATTTTGAAAATTCTAGAGAGAATTTTAAAAGCTTCAACAGAATTTCAACAATTTTGAGAGGGATTTGAAAAGTTTCAATGGGAATGGGAAGAATTGGGACAAAAATTGGAAAATTTTGAAGGGACTTTGAAAAAATTTCAACTGGAATTTTAGCCATTTTTTGACGTGAAATTGTAAACATGTGGACATGGATTTTGAAAATTCTAGAGAGAATTTTAAAAGCTTCAAGAGAATTTCAACAATTTTGAGAGGGATTTGAAAAGTTTCAATGGGAATGGGAAGAATTGGGACAAAAATTGGAAATTTTTTAAGGGACTTTGAAAAAATTTCAACTGGAATTTTAGCCATTTTTTGACGTGAAATTGTAAACATGTGGCCATGGATTTTGAAAATTCTAGAGAGAATTTTAAAAGCTTCAAGAGAATTTCAACACTTTTGAGAGGGATTTGAAAAGTTTCAATGGGAATGGGAAGAATTGGGACAAAAATTGGAAAATTTTTAAGGGACTTTGAAAAAATTTCAACTGGAATTTTAGCAATTTTTTGACATGAAATTGTAAACATGTGGCCATGGATTTTGAAAATTCTAGAGAGAATTTTAAAAGCTTCAACAGAATTTCAACAATTTTGAGAGGGATTTGAAAAGTTTCAATGGGAATGGGAAGAATTGGGACAAAAATTGGAAAATTTTTAAGGGACTTTGAAAAAATTTCAACTGGAATTTTAGCCATTTTTTGACGTGAAATTGTAAACATGTGGACATGGATTTTGAAAATTCTAGAGAGAATTTTAAAAGCTTCAAGAGAATTTCAACAATTTTGAGAGGGATTTGAAAAGTTTCAATGGGAATGGGAAGAATTGGGACAAAAATTGGAAAATTTTTAAGGGACTTTGAAAAAATTTCAACTGGAATTTTAGCCATTTTTTGACGTGAAATTGTAAACATGTGGCCATGGATTTTGAAAATTCTAGAGAGAATTTTAAAAGCTTCAACAGAATTTCAACAATTTTGAGAGGGATTTGAAAAGTTTCAATGGGAATGGGAAGAATTGGGACAAAAATTGGAAAATTTTTAAGGGACTTTGAAAAAATTTCAACTGGAATTTTAGCCATTTTTTTATGTGAAATTGTAAACATGTGGCCATGGATTTTGAAAATTCTAGAGAGAATTTTAAAAGCTTCAAGAGAATTTCAACAATTTTGAGAGGGATTTGAAAAGTTTCAATGGGAATGGGAAGAATTGGGACAAAAATTGGAAAATTTTTAAGGGACTTTGAAAAAATTTCAACTGGAATTTTTGCAATTTTTTGACATGAAATTGTAAACATGTGGACATGGATTTTGAAAATTCTAGAGAGAATTTTAAAAGCTTCAAGAGAATTTCAACAATTTTGAGAGGGATTTGAAAAGTTTCAATGGGAATGGGAAGAATTGGGACAAAAATTGGAAATTTTTAAGGGACTTTGAAAAAATTTCAACTGGAATTTTAGCAATTTTTTTACGTGAAATTGTAAACATGTGGACATGGATTTTGGAAATTCTAGAGAGAATTTTAAAAGCTTCAAGAGAATTTCAACAATTTTGAGAGGGATTTGAAAAGTTTCAATGGGAATGGGAAGAATTGGGACAAAAATTGGAAAATTTTGAAGGGACTTTGAAAAAATTTCAACTGGAATTTTAGCCATTTTTTGACGTGAAATTGTAAACATGTGGACATGGATTTTGAAAATTCTAGAGAGAATTTTAAAAGCTTCAAGAGAATTTCAACAATTTGGAGAGGGATTTGAAAAGTTTCAATGGGAATGGGAAGAATTGGGACAAAAATTGGAAAATTTTTAAGGGACTTTGAAAAAATTTCAACTGGAATTTTAGCCATTTTTTGACGTGAAATTGTAAACATGTGGCCATGGATTTTGAAAATTCTAGAGAGAATTTTAAAAGCTTCAAGAGAATTTCAACAATTCTGAGAGGGATTTGAAAAGTTTCAATGGGAATGGGAAGAATTGGGACAAAAATTGGAAAATTTTTAAGGGACTTTGAAAAAATTTCAACTGGAATTTTAGCCATTTTTTGACGTGAAATTGTAAACATGTGGACATGGATTTTGAAAATTCTAGAGAGAATTTTAAAAGCTTCAAGAGAATTTCAACAATTTTGAGAGGGATTTGAAAAGTTTCAATGGGAATGGGAAGAATTGGGACAAAAATTGGAAAATTTTTAAGGGACTTTGAAAAAATTTCAACTGGAATTTTAGCCATTTTTTGACGTGAAATTGTAAACATGTGGCCATGGATTTTGAAAATTCTAGAGAGAATTTTAAAAGCTTCAAGAGAATTTCTACAATTTTGAGAGGGATTTGAAAAGTTTCAATGGGAATGGGAAGAATTGGGACAAAAATTGGAAATTTTTTAAGGGACTTTGAAAAAATTTCAACTGGATTTTTAGCAATTTTTTTATGTGAAATTGTAAACATGTGGCCATGGATTTTGAAAATTCTAGAGAGAATTTTAAAAGCTTTAACAGAATTTCTACAATTCTGAGAGGGATTTGAAAAGTTTCAATGGGAATGGGAAGAATTGGGACAAAAATTGGAAAATTTTTAAGGGACTTTGAAAAAATTTCCACTGGAATTTTAGCCATTTTTTGACGTGAAATTGTAAACATGTGGACATGGATTTTGAAAATTCTAGGGAGAATTTTAAAAGCTTCAACAGAATTTCAACAATTTTGAGAGGGATTTGAAAAGTTTCAATGGGAATGGGAAGAATTGGGACAAAAATTGGAAAATTTTTAAGGGACTTTGAAAAAATTTCAACTGGAATTTTAGCCATTTTTTTATGTGAAATTGTAAACATGTGGACATGGATTTTGAAAATTCTAGAGAGAATTTTAAAAGCTTCAAGAGAATTTCAACAATTTTGAGAGGGATTTGAAAAGTTTCAATGGGAATGGGAAGAATTGGGACAAAAATTGGAAATTTTTTAAGGGACTTTGAAAAAATTTCAACTGGATTTTTAGCAATTTTTTTATGTGAAATTGTAAACATGTGGCCATGGATTTTGAAAATTCTAGAGAGAATTTTAAAAGCTTCAAGAGGATTTCAACAATTTTGAGAGGGATTTGAAAAGTTTCAATGGGAATGGGAAGAATTGGGACAAAAATTGGAAAATTTTTAAGGGACTTTGAAAAAATTTCAACTGGAATTTTAGCCATTTTTTTATGTGAAATTGTAAACATGTGGCCATGGATTTTGAAAATTCTAGAGAGAATTTTAAAAGCTTCAAGAGAATTTCAACAATTTTGAGAGGGATTTGAAAAGTTTCAATGGGAATGGGAAGAATTGGGACAAAAATTGGAAAATTTTTAAGGGACTTTGAAAAAATTTCAACTGGAATTTTAGCCATTTTTTGACGTGAAATTGTAAACATGTGGACATGGATTTTGAAAACTCTAGAGAGAATTTTAAAAGCTTCAAGAGAATTTCAACAATTTTGAGAGGGATTTGAAAAGTTTCAATGGGAATGGGAAGAATTGGGACAAAAATTGGAAAATTTTTAAGGGACTTTGAAAAAATTTCAACTGGAATTTTAGCCATTTTTTGACGTGAAATTGTAAACATGTGGCCATGGATTTTGAAAATTCTAGAGAGAATTTTAAAAGCTTCAAGAGAATTTCAACAATTTTGAGAGGGATTTGAAAAGTTTCAATGGGAATGGGAAGAATTGGGACAAAAATTGGAAAATTTTTAAGGGACTTTGAAAAAATTTCAACTGGAATTTTAGCCATTTTTTTATGTGAAATTGTAAACATGTGGCCATGGATTTTGAAAATTCTAGAGAGAATTTTAAAAGCTTCAACAGAATTTCAACAATTTTGAGAGGGATTTGAAAAGTTTCAGTGGGAATGGGAAGAATTGGGACAAAAATTGGAAAATTTTTAAGGGACTTTGAAAAAATTTCAACTGGAATTTTAGCCATTTTTTGACGTGAAATTGTAAACATGTGGCCATGGATTTTGAAAATTCTAGAGAGAATTTTAAAAGCTTCAAGAGAATTTCAACAATTTTGAGAGGGATTTGAAAAGTTTCAATGGGAATGGGAAGAATTGGGACAAAAATTGGAAATTTTTTAAGGGACTTTGAAAAAATTTCAACTGGATTTTTAGCAATTTTTTTATGTGAAATTGTAAACATGTGGCCATGGATTTTGAAAATTCTAGAGAGAATTTTAAAAGCTTTAACAGAATTTCTACAATTCTGAGAGGGATTTGAAAAGTTTCAATGGGAATGGGAAGAATTGGGACAAAAATTGGAAAATTTTTAAGGGACTTTGAAAAAATTTCAACTGGAATTTTAGCCATTTTTTGACGTGAAATTGTAAACATGTGGCCATGGATTTTGAAAATTCTAGAGAGAATTTTAAAAGCTTCAAGAGAATTTCAACAATTTTGAGAGGGATTTGAAAAGTTTCAATGGGAATGGGAAGAATTGGGACAAAAATTGGAAAATTTTTAAGGGACTTTGAAAAAATTTCAACTGGAATTTTAGCCATTTTTTTATGTGAAATTGTAAACATGTGGCCATGGATTTTGAAAATTCTAGAGAGAATTTTAAAAGCTTCAACAGAATTTCAACAATTTTGAGAGGGATTTGAAAAGTTTCAGTGGGAATGGGAAGAATTGGGACAAAAATTGGAAAATTTTTAAGGGACTTTGAAAAAATTTCAACTGGAATTTTAGCCATTTTTTGACGTGAAATTGTAAACATGTGGCCATGGATTTTGAAAATTCTAGAGAGAATTTTAAAAGCTTCAAGAGAATTTCAACAATTTTGAGAGGGATTTGAAAAGTTTCAATGGGAATGGGAAGAATTGGGACAAAAATTGGAAATTTTTTAAGGGACTTTGAAAAAATTTCAACTGGATTTTTAGCAATTTTTTTATGTGAAATTGTAAACATGTGGCCATGGATTTTGAAAATTCTAGAGAGAATTTTAAAAGCTTTAACAGAATTTCTACAATTCTGAGAGGGATTTGAAAAGTTTCAATGGGAATGGGAAGAATTGGGACAAAAATTGGAAAATTTTTAAGGGACTTTGAAAAAATTTCAACTGGATTTTTAGCAATTTTTTTATGTGAAATTGTAAACATGTGGCCATGGATTTTGAAAATTCTAGAGAGAATTTTAAAAGCTTCAAGAGGATTTCAACAATTTTGAGAGGGATTTGAAAAGTTTCAATGGGATTGGGAAGAATTGGGACAAAAATTGGAAAATTTTGAAGGGACTTTGAAAAAATTTCAACTGGAATTTTAGCCATTTTTTGACGTGAAATTGTAAACATGTGGACATGGATTTTGAAAATTCTAGAGAGAATTTTAAAAGCTTCAAGAGAATTTCAACAATTTTGAGAGGGATTTGAAAAGTTTCAATGGGAATGGGAAGAATTGGGACAAAAATTGGAAAATTTTTAAGGGACTTTGAAAAAATTTCAACTGGAATTTTAGCCATTTTTTGACGTGAAATTGTAAACATGTGGCCATGGATTTTGAAAATTCTAGAGAGAATTTTAAAAGCTTCAACAGAATTTCAACAATTTTGAGAGGGATTTGAAAAGTTTCAATGGGAATGGGAAGAATTGGGACAAAAATTGGAAAATTTTTAAGGGACTTTGAAAAAATTTCAACTGGATTTTTAGCAATTTTTTTATGTGAAATTGTAAACATGTGGCCATGGATTTTGAAAATTCTAGAGAGAATTTTAAAAGCTTTAACAGAATTTCTACAATTCTGAGAGGGATTTGAAAAGTTTCAATGGGAATGGGAAGAATTGGGACAAAAATTGGAAAATTTTTAAGGGACTTTGAAAAAATTTCCACTGGAATTTTAGCCATTTTTTGACGTGAAATTGTAAACATGTGGACATGGATTTTGAAAATTCTAGGGAGAATTTTAAAAGCTTCAACAGAATTTCAACAATTTTGAGAGGGATTTGAAAAGTTTCAATGGGAATGGGAAGAATTGGGACAAAAATTGGAAAATTTTTAAGGGACTTTGAAAAAATTTCAACTGGAATTTTAGCCATTTTTTTATGTGAAATTGTAAACATGTGGACATGGATTTTGAAAATTCTAGAGAGAATTTTAAAAGCTTCAAGAGAATTTCAACAATTTTGAGAGGGATTTGAAAAGTTTCAATGGGAATGGGAAGAATTGGGACAAAAATTGGAAATTTTTTAAGGGACTTTGAAAAAATTTCAACTGGATTTTTAGCAATTTTTTTATGTGAAATTGTAAACATGTGGCCATGGATTTTGAAAATTCTAGAGAGAATTTTAAAAGCTTCAAGAGGATTTCAACAATTTTGAGAGGGATTTGAAAAGTTTCAATGGGAATGGGAAGAATTGGGACAAAAATTGGAAAATTTTTAAGGGACTTTGAAAAAATTTCAACTGGAATTTTAGCCATTTTTTTATGTGAAATTGTAAACATGTGGACATGGATTTTGAAAATTCTAGAGAGAATTTTAAAAGCTTCAAGAGAATTTCAACAATTTTGAGAGGGATTTGAAAAGTTTCAATGGGAATGGGAAGAATTGGGACAAAAATTGGAAAATTTTTAAGGGACTTTGAAAAAATTTCAACTGGAATTTTAGCCATTTTTTGACGTGAAATTGTAAACATGTGGACATGGATTTTGAAAATTCTAGAGAGAATTTTAAAAGCTTCAAGAGAATTTCAACAATTTTGAGAGGGATTTGAAAAGTTTCAATGGGAATGGGAAGAATTGGGACAAAAATTGGAAAATTTTTAAGGGACTTTGAAAAAATTTCAACTGGAATTTTAGCCATTTTTTGACGTGAAATTGTAAACATGTGGCCATGGATTTTGAAAATTCTAGAGAGAATTTTAAAAGCTTCAAGAGAATTTCAACAATTTTGAGAGGGATTTGAAAAGTTTCAATGGGAATGGGAAGAATTGGGACAAAAATTGGAAAATTTTTAAGGGACTTTGAAAAAATTTCAACTGGAATTTTAGCAATTTTTTTATGTGAAATTGTAAACATGTGGCCATGGATTTTGAAAATTCTAGAGAGAATTTTAAAAGCTTCAAGAGAATTTACACAGTTTTGAGAGGGATTTGAAAAGTTTCAGTGGGAATGGGAAGAATTGGGACAAAAATTGGAAAATTTTTAAGGGACTTTGAAAAAATTTCAACTGGAATTTTAGCCATTTTTTGACGTGAAATTGTAAACATGTGGCCATGGATTTTGAAAATTCTAGAGAGAATTTTAAAAGCTTCAAGAGAATTTCAACAATTTTGAGAGGGATTTGAAAAGTTTCAATGGGAATGGGAAGAATTGGGACAAAAATTGGAAAATTTTTAAGGGACTTTGAAAAAATTTCAACTGGATTTTTAGCAATTTTTTTATGTGAAATTGTAAACATGTGGCCATGGATTTTGAAAATTCTAGAGAGAATTTTAAAAGCTTTAACAGAATTTCTACAATTCTGAGAGGGATTTGAAAAGTTTCAATGGGAATGGGAAGAATTGGGACAAAAATTGGAAAATTTTTAAGGGACTTTGAAAAAATTTCCACTGGAATTTTAGCCATTTTTTGACGTGAAATTGTAAACATGTGGCCATGGATTTTGAAAATTCTAGAGAGAATTTTAAAAGCTTCAAGAGAATTTCAACAATTTTGAGAGGGATTTGAAAAGTTTCAATGGGAATGGGAAGAATTGGGACAAAAATTGGAAAATTTTTAAGGGACTTTGAAAAAATTTCAACTGGAATTTTAGCCATTTTTTGACGTGAAATTGTAAACATGTGGCCATGGATTTTGAAAATTCTAGAGAGAATTTTAAAAGCTTCAAGAGGATTTCAACAATTTGGAGAGGGATTTGAAAAGTTTCAGTGGGAATGGGAAGAATTGGGACAAAAATTGGAAAATTTTTAAGGGACTTTGAAAAAATTTCAACTGGAATTTTAGCCATTTTTTTGACGTGAAATTGTAAACATGTGGCCATGGATTTTGAAAAGTCTAGAGAGAATTTTAAAAGCTTCAACAGAATTTCAACAATTTTGAGAGGGATTTGAAAAGTTTCAATGGGAATGGGAAGAATTGGGACAAAAATTGGAAAATTTTTAAGGGACTTTGAAAAAATTTCAACTGGAATTTTAGCCATTTTTTGACATGAAATTGTAAACATGTTGAAGTGGATTTTAAAAATTCTAGAGAGAATTTTAAAAGCTTCAAGAGAATTTCAACAATTTTGAGAGGGATTTGAAAAGTTTCAATGGGAATGGGAAGAATTGGGACAAAAATTGGAAATTTTTTAAGGGACTTTGAAAAAATTTCAACTGGAATTTTAGCCATTTTTTGACGTGAAATTGTAAACATGTGGCCATGGATTTTGAAAATTCTAGAGAGAATTTTAAAAGCTTCAAGAGAATTTCAACAATTTTGAGAGGGATTTGAAAAGTTTCAATGGGAATGGGAAGAATTGGGACAAAAATTGGAAAATTTTTAAGGGACTTTGAAAAAATTTCAACTGGAATTTTAGCCATTTTTTGACGTGAAATTGTAAACATGTGGACATGGATTTTGAAAATTCTAGAGAGAATTTTAAAAGCTTCAACAGAATTTCAACAATTTGGAGAGGGATTTGAAAAGTTTCAATGGGAATGGGAAGAATTGGGACAAAAATTGGAAAATTTTTAAGGGACTTTGAAAAAATTTCAACTGGAATTTTAGCCATTTTTTTATGTGAAATTGTAAACATGTGGACATGGATTTTGAAAATTCTAGAGAGAATTTTAAAAGCTTTAACAGAATTTCTACAATTCTGAGAGGGATTTGAAAAGTTTCAATGGGAATGGGAAGAATTGGGACAAAAATTGGAAAATTTTTAAGGGACTTTGAAAAAATTTCAACTGGAATTTTAGCCATTTTTTGACGTGAAATTGTAAACATGTGGAAATGGATTTTGAAAATTCTAGAGAGAATTTTAAAAGCTTCAACAGAATTTCAACAATTTTGAGAGGGATTTGAAAAGTTTCAATGGGAATGGGAAGAATTGGGACAAAAATTGGAAAATTTTTAAGGGACTTTGAAAAAATTTCAACTGGAATTTTAGCCATTTTTTGACGTGAAATTGTAAACATGTGGACATGGATTTTGAAAATTCTAGAGAGAATTTTAAAAGCTTCAAGAGAATTTCAACAATTTTGAGAGGGATTTGAAAAGTTTCAATGGGAATGGGAAGAATTGGGACAAAAATTGGAAAATTTTTAAGGGACTTTGAAAAAATTTCAACTGGAATTTTTGCAATTTTTTGACATGAAATTGTAAACATGTTGAAGTGGATTTTAAAAATTCTAGAGAGAATTTTTAAAAGCTTCAAGAGAATTTCAACAATTTTGAGAGGGATTTGAAAAGTTTCAATGGGAATGGGAAGAATTGGGACAAAAATTGGAAATTTTTTAAGGGACTTTGAAAAAATTTCAACTGGATTTTTAGCAATTTTTTTATGTGAAATTGTAAAAATGTGGCCATGGATTTTGAAAATTCTAGAGAGAATTTTAAAAGCTTCAACAGAATTTCAACAATTTTGAGAGGGATTTGAAAAGTTTCAGTGGGAATGGGAAGAATTGGGACAAAAATTGGAAAATTTTTAAGGGACTTTGAAAAAATTTCAACTGGAATTTTAGCCTTTTTTTATGTGAAATTGTAAACATGTGGCCATGGATTTTGAAAATTCTAGAGAGAATTTTAAAAGCTTTAAACAGAATTTCTACAATTCTGAGAGGGATTTGAAAAGTTTCAATGGGAATGGGAAGAATTGGGACAAAAATTGGAAAATTTTTAAGGGACTTTGAAAAAATTTCAACTGGAATTTTAGCCATTTTTTGACGTGAAATTGTAAACATGTGGACATGGATTTTGAAAATTCTAGGGAGAATTTTAAAAGCTTCAACAGAATTTCAACAATTTTGAGAGGGATTTGAAAAGTTTCAATGGGAATGGAAGAATTGGGACAAAAATTGGAAAATTTTGAAGGGACTTTGAAAAAATTTCAACTGGAATTTTAGCCATTTTTTGACGTGAAATTGTAAACATGTGGCCATGGATTTTGAAAATTCTAGAGAGAATTTTAAAAGCTTCAAGAGAATTTCAACAATTTTGAGAGGGATTTGAAAAGTTTCAATGGGAATGGGAAGAATTGGGACAAAAATTGGAAAATTTTTAAGGGACTTTGAAAAAATTTCAACTGGAATTTTAGCCATTTTTTGACATGAAATTGTAAACATGTTGAAGTGGATTTTGAAAATTCTAGAGAGAATTTTAAAAGCTTCAAGAGAATTTCAACAATTTTGAGAGGGATTTGAAAAGTTTCAATGGGAATGGGAAGAATTGGGACAAAAATTGGAAAATTTTTAAGGGACTTTGAAAAAATTTCAACTGGAATTTTAGCCATTTTTTGACGTGAAATTGTAAACATGTGGACATGGATTTTGAAAATTCTAGAGAGAATTTTAAAAGCTTCAACAGAATTTCAACAATTTTGAGAGGGATTTGAAAAGTTTCAATGGGAATGGGAAGAATTGGGACAAAAATTGGAAAATTTTTAAGGGACTTTGAAAAAATTTCAACTGGAATTTTAGCCATTTTTTGACGTGAAATTGTAAACATGTGGACATGGATTTTGAAAATTCTAGAGAGAATTTTAAAAGCTTCAAGAGAATTTCAACAATTTGGAGAGGGATTTGAAAAGTTTCAATGGGAATGGGAAGAATTGGGACAAAAATTGGAAAATTTTTAAGGGACTTTGAAAAAATTTCAACTGGAATTTTAGCCATTTTTTTATGTGAAATTGTAAACATGTGGACATGGATTTTGAAAATTCTAGAGAGAATTTTAAAAGCTTTAACAGAATTTCTACAATTCTGAGAGGGATTTGAAAAGTTTCAATGGGAATGGGAAGAATTGGGACAAAAATTGGAAAATTTTTAAGGGACTTTGAAAAAATTTCAACTGGAATTTTAGCCATTTTTTTGACGTGAAATTGTAAACATGTGGACATGGATTTTGAAAATTCTAGGGAGAATTTTAAAAGCTTCAACAGAATTTCAACAATTTTGAGAGGGATTTGAAAAGTTTCAATGGGAATGGGAAGAATTGGGACAAAAATTGGAAAATTTTTAAGGGACTTTGAAAAAATTTCAACTGGAATTTTAGCCATTTTTTGACGTGAAATTGTAAACATGTGGACATGGATTTTGAAAATTCTAGAGAGAATTTTAAAAGCTTCAAGAGAATTTCAACAATTTTGAGAGGGATTTGAAAAGTTTCAATGGGAATGGGAAGAATTGGGACAAAAATTGGAAAATTTTTAAGGGACTTTGAAAAAATTTCAACTGGAATTTTAGCCATTTTTTGACGTGAAATTGTAAACATGTGGCCATGGATTTTGAAAATTCTAGAGAGAATTTTAAAAGTTTCAAGAGAATTTCAACAATTTTGAGAGGGATTTGAAAAGTTTCAATGGGAATGGGAAGAATTGGGACAAAAATTGGAAAATTTTTAAGGGACTTTGAAAAAATTTCAACTGGAATTTTTGCAATTTTTTGACATGAAATTGTAACATGTTGAAGTGGATTTTAAAAATTCTAGAGAGAATTTTAAAAGCTTCAAGAGAATTTCAACAATTTTGAGAGGGATTTGAAAAGTTTCAATGGGAATGGGAAGAATTGGGACAAAAATTGGAAATTTTTTAAGGGACTTTGAAAAAATTTCAACTGGAATTTTAGCCTTTTTTTTATGTGAAATTGTAAACATGTGGCCATGGATTTTGAAAATTCTAGAGAGAATTTTAAAAGCTTCAACAGAATTTCAACAATTTTGAGAGGGATTTGAAAAGTTTCAGTGGGAATGGGAAGAATTGGGACAAAAATTGGAAAATTTTTAAGGGACTTTGAAAAAATTTCAACTGGAATTTTAGCCTTTTTTTATGTGAAATTGTAAACATGTGGACATGGATTTTGAAAATTCTAGAGAGAATTTTAAAAGCTTTAACAGAATTTCTACAATTCTGAGAGGGATTTGAAAAGTTTCAATGGGAATGGGAAGAATTGGGACAAAAATTGGAAAATTTTTAAGGGACTTTGAAAAAATTTCAACTGGAATTTTAGCCATTTTTTTGACGTGAAATTGTAAACATGTGGACATGGATTTTGAAAATTCTAGGGAGAATTTTAAAAGCTTCAACAGAATTTCAACAATTTTGAGAGGGATTTGAAAAGTTTCAATGGGAATGGGAAGAATTGGGACAAAAATTGGAAAATTTTTAAGGGACTTTGAAAAAATTTCAACTGGAATTTTAGCCATTTTTTGACGTGAAATTGTAAACATGTGGACATGGATTTTGAAAATTCTAGAGAGAATTTTAAAAGCTTCAAGAGAATTTACACAATTTTGAGAGGGATTTGAAAAGTTTCAATGGGAATGGAAGAATTGGGACAAAAATTGGAAAATTTTTAAGGGACTTTGAAAAATTTCAACTGGAATTTTAGCCATTTTTTGACGTGAAATTGTAAACATGTGGCCATGGATTTTGAAAATTCTAGAGAGACTTTTAAAAGCTTCAACAGAATTTCAACAATTTTGAGAGGGATTTGAAAAGTTTCAATGGGAATGGGAAGAATTGGGACAAAAATTGGAAAATTTTTAAGGGACTTTGAAAAAATTTCAACTGGAATTTTTGCCATTTTTTGACATGAAATTGTACACATGTTGAAGTGGATTTTGAAAATTCTAGAGAGAATTTTAAAAGCTTCAAGAGAATTTCAACAATTTTGAGAGGGATTTGAAAAGTTTCAATGGGAATGGGAAGAATTGGGACAAAAATTGGAAATTTTTTAAGGGACTTTGAAAAAATTTCAACTGGATTTTTAGCAATCTTTTTATGTGAAATTGTAAACATGTGGCCATGGATTTTGAAAATTCTAGAGAGAATTTTAAAAGCTTTAACAGAATTTCTACAATTCTGAGAGGGATTTGAAAAGTTTCAATGGGAATGGGAAGAATTGGGACAAAAATTGGAAAATTTTTAAGGGACTTTGAAAAAATTTCCACTGGAATTTTAGCCATTTTTTTATGTGAAATTGTAAACATGTGGCCATGGATTTTGAAAATTCTAGGGAGAATTTTAAAAGCTTCAACAGAATTTCAACAATTTTGAGAGGGATTTGAAAAGTTTCAATGGGAATGGGAAGAATTGGGACAAAAATTGGAAAATTTTTAAGGGACTTTGAAAAAATTTCAACTGGAATTTTAGCCATTTTTTGACGTGAAATTGTAAACATGTGGCCATGGATTTTGAAAATTCTAGAGAGAATTTTAAAAGCTTCAAGAGAATTTCAACAATTTTGAGAGGGATTTGAAAAGTTTCAATGGGAATGGGAAGAATTGGGACAAAAATTGGAAATTTTTTAAGGGACTTTGAAAAAATTTCAACTGGATTTTTAACAATTTTTTTATGTGAAATTGTAAACATGTGGCCATGGTTTTGAAAATTCTAGAGAGAATTTTAAAAGCTTCAACAGAATTTCAACAATTTTGAGAGGGATTTGAAAAGTTTCAAAGGGAATGGGAAGAATTGGGACAAAAATTGGAAAATTTTGAAGGGACTTTGAAAAAATTTAACTGGAATTTTAGCCATTTTTTGACGTGAAATTGTAAACATGTGGACATGGATTTTGAAAATTCTAGAGAGAATTTTAAAAGCTTCAAGAGAATTTCAACAATTTTGAGAGGGATTTGAAAAGTTTCAATGGGAATGGGAAGAATTGGGACAAAAATTGGAAAATTTTTAAGGGACTTTGAAAAAATTTCAACTGGAATTTTAGCCATTTTTTGACGTGAAATTGTAAACATGTGGCCATGGATTTTGAAAATTCTAGAGAGAATTTTAAAAGCTTCAAGAGAATTTCAACAATTTTGAGAGGGATTTGAAAAGTTTCAATGGGAATGGGAAGAATTGGGACAAAAATTGGAAAATTTTTAAGGGACTTTGAAAAAATTTCAACTGGAATTTTTGCAATTTTTTGACATGAAATTGTAAACATGTTGAAGTGGATTTTAAAAATTCTAGAGAGAATTTTAAAAGCTTCAAGAGAATTTCAACAATTTTGAGAGGGATTTGAAAAGTTTCAATGGGAATGGGAAGAATTGGGACAAAAATTGGAAATTTTTAAGGGACTTTGAAAAAATTTCAACTGGATTTTTAGCAATTTTTTTATGTGAAAATTGTAAACATGTGGCCATGGATTTTGAAAATTCTAGAGAGAATTTTAAAAGCTTCAACAGAATTTCAACAATTTTGAGAGGGATTTGAAAAGTTTCAGTGGGAATGGGAAGAATTGGGACAAAAAATTGGAAAATTTTGAAGGGACTTTGAAAAAATTTCAACTGGAATTTTAGCCATTTTTTGATGTGAAATTGTAAACATGTGGCCATGGATTTTGAAAATTCTAGAGAGAATTTTAAAAGCTTCAAGAGAATTTCAACAATTTTGAGAGGGATTTGAAAAGTTTCAATGGGAATGGGAAGAATTGGGACAAAAATTGGAAAATTTTAAGGGACTTTGAAAAAATTTCAACTGGAATTTTAGCCATTTTTTGACGTGAAATTGTAAACATGTGGACATGGATTTTGAAAATTCTAGAGAGAATTTTAAAAGCTTCAAGAGAATTTCAACAATTTTGAGAGGGATTTGAAAAGTTTCAATGGGAATGGGAAGAATTGGGACAAAAATTGGAAAATTTTTAAGGGACTTTGAAAAAATTTCAACTGGAATTTTAGCCTTTTTTTTATGTGAAATTGTAAACATGTGGACATGGATTTTGAAAATTCTAGAGAGAATTTTAAAAGCTTTAACAGAATTTCTACAATTCTGAGAGGGATTTGAAAAGTTTCAATGGGAATGGGAAGAATTGGGACAAAAATTGGAAAATTTTTAAGGGACTTTGAAAAAATTTCAACTGGAATTTTAGCCATTTTTTTGACGTGAAATTGTAAACATGTGGACATGGATTTTGAAAATTCTAGGGAGAATTTTAAAAGCTTCAACAGAATTTCAACAATTTTGAGAGGGATTTGAAAAGTTTCAATGGGAATGGGACGAATTGGGACAAAAATTGGAAAATTTTTAAGGGACTTTGAAAAAATTTCCACTGGAATTTTAGCCATTTTTTGACGTGAAATTGTAAACATGTGGCCATGGATTTTGAAAATTCTAGAGAGAATTTTAAAAGCTTCAAGAGAATTTCAACAATTTTGAGAGGGATTTGAAAAGTTTCAATGGGAATGGGAAGAATTGGGACAAAAATTGGAAAATTTTTAAGGGACTTTGAAAAAATTTCAACTGGAATTTTAGCCATTTTTTGACGTGAAATTGTAAACATGTGGACATGGATTTTGAAAATTCTAGAGAGAATTTTAAAAGCTTCAAGAGAATTTCAACAATTTTGAGAGGGATTTGAAAAGTTTCAATGGGAATGGGAAGAATTGGGACAAAAATTGGAAATTTTTTAAGGGACTTTGAAAAAATTTCAACTGGATTTTTAGCAATTTTTTTATGTGAAATTGTAAACATGTGGACATGGATTTTGAAAATTCTAGAGAGAATTTTAAAAGCTTCAAGAGAATTTCAACAATTTTGAGAGGGATTTGAAAAGTTTCAATGGGAATGGGAAGAATTGGGACAAAAATTGGAAAATTTTTAAGGGACTTTGAAAAAATTTCAACTGGAATTTTAGCCATTTTTTGACGTGAAATTGTAAACATGTGGCCATGGATTTTGAAAATTCTAGAGAGAATTTTAAAAGCTTCAACAGAATTTCAACAATTTTGAGAGGGATTTGAAAAGTTTCAATGGGAATGGGAAGAATTGGGACAAAAATTGGAAAATTTTTAAGGGACTTTGAAAAAATTTCAACTGGAATTTTTGCAATTTTTTGACATGAAATTGTAAACATGTTGAAGTGGATTTTAAAAATTCTAGAGAGAATTTTAAAAGCTTCAAGAGAATTTCAACAATTTTGAGAGGGATTTGAAAAGTTTCAATGGGAATGGGAAGAATTGGGACAAAAATTGGAAATTTTTTAAGGGACTTTGAAAAAATTTCAACTGGATTTTTAGCAATTTTTTTATGTGAAATTGTAAACATGTGGCCATGGATTTTGAAAATTCTAGAGAGAATTTTAAAAGCTTCAACAGAATTTCAACAATTTTGAGAGGGATTTGAAAAGTTTCAGTGGGAATGGGAAGAATTGGGACAAAAATTGGAAAATTTTGAAGGGACTTTGAAAAAATTTCAACTGGAATTTTAGCCATTTTTTGATGTGAAATTGTAAACATGTGGCCATGGATTTTGAAAATTCTAGAGAGAATTTTAAAAGCTTCAAGAGAATTTCAACAATTTTGAGAGGGATTTGAAAAGTTTCAATGGGAATGGGAAGAATTGGGACAAAAATTGGAAAATTTTTAAGGGACTTTGAAAAAATTTCAACTGGAATTTTAGCCATTTTTTGACGTGAAATTGTAAACATGTGGCCATGGATTTTGAAAATTCTAGAGAGAATTTTAAAAGCTTCAAGAGAATTTCAACAATTTTGAGAGGGATTTGAAAAGTTTCAATGGGAATGGGAAGAATTGGGACAAAAATTGGAAAATTTTTAAGGGACTTTGAAAAAATTTCAACTGGAATTTTAGCCTTTTTTTGACGTGAAATTGTAAACATGTGGACATGGATTTTGAAAATTCTAGAGAGAATTTTAAAAGCTTTAACAGAATTTCTACAATTCTGAGAGGGATTTGAAAAGTTTCAATGGGAATGGGAAGAATTGGGACAAAAATTGGAAAATTTTTAAGGGACTTTGAAAAAATTTCAACTGGAATTTTAGCCATTTTTTTGACGTGAAATTGTAAACATGTGGACATGGATTTTGAAAATTCTAGGGAGAATTTTAAAAGCTTCAACAGAATTTCAACAATTTTGAGAGGGATTTGAAAAGTTTCAATGGGAATGGGACGAATTGGGACAAAAATTGGAAAATTTTTAAGGGACTTTGAAAAAATTTCCACTGGAATTTTAGCCATTTTTTGACGTGAAATTGTAAACATGTGGCCATGGATTTTGAAAATTCTAGAGAGAATTTTAAAAGCTTCAAGAGAATTTCAACAATTTTGAGAGGGATTTGAAAAGTTTCAATGGGAATGGGAAGAATTGGGACAAAAATTGGAAAATTTTTAAGGGACTTTGAAAAAATTTCAACTGGAATTTTAGCCATTTTTTGACGTGAAATTGTAAACATGTGGACATGGATTTTGAAAATTCTAGAGAGAATTTTAAAAGCTTCAAGAGAATTTCAACAATTTTGAGAGGGATTTGAAAAGTTTCAATGGGAATGGGAAGAATTGGGACAAAAATTGGAAATTTTTTAAGGGACTTTGAAAAAATTTCAACTGGATTTTTAGCAATTTTTTTATGTGAAATTGTAAACATGTGGCCATGGATTTTGAAAATTCTAGAGAGAATTTTAAAAGCTTCAACAGAATTTAAACAATTTTGAGAGGGATTTGAAAAGTTTCAATGGGAATGGGAAGAATTGGGACAAAAATTGGAAAATTTTTAAGGGACTTTGAAAAAATTTCAACTGGAATTTTAGCCATTTTTTGACGTGAAATTGTAAACATGTGGCCATGGATTTTGAAAATTCTAGAGAGAATTTTAAAAGCTTCAACAGAATTTCAACAATTTTGAGAGGGATTTGAAAAGTTTCAATGGGAATGGGAAGAATTGGGACAAAAATTGGAAAATTTTTAAGGGACTTTGAAAAAATTTCAACTGGAATTTTAGCCATTTTTTGACGTGAAATTGTAAACATGTGGACATGGATTTTGAAAATTCTAGAGAGAATTTTAAAAGCTTCAAGAGAATTTACACAATTTTGAGAGGGATTTGAAAAGTTTCAATGGGAATGGGAAGAATTGGGACAAAAATTGGAAAATTTTTAAGGGACTTTGAAAAAATTTCAACTGGAATTTTAGCCATTTTTTGACGTGAAATTGTAAACATGTGGCCATGGATTTTGAAAATTCTAGAGAGAATTTTAAAAGCTTCAAGAGAATTTCAACAATTTTGAGAGGGATTTGAAAAGTTTCAATGGGAATGGGAAGAATTGGGACAAAAATTGGAAAATTTTTAAGGGACTTTGAAAAAATTTCAACTGGAATTTTTGCAATTTTTTGACATGAAATTGTAAACATGTTGAAGTGGATTTTGAAAATTCTAGAGAGAATTTTAAAAGCTTCAAGAGAATTTCAACAATTTTGAGAGGGATTTGAAAAGTTTCAATGGGAATGGGAAGAATTGGGACAAAAATTGGAAATTTTTTAAGGGACTTTGAAAAAATTTCAACTGGATTTTTAGCAATCTTTTTATGTGAAATTGTAAACATGTGGCCATGGATTTTGAAAATTCTAGAGAGAATTTTAAAAGCTTTAACAGAATTTCTACAATTCTGAGAGGGATTTGAAAAGTTTCAATGGGAATGGGAAGAATTGGGACAAAAATTGGAAAATTTTTAAGGGACTTTGAAAAAATTTCAACTGGAATTTTAGCCATTTTTTGACGTGAAATTGTAAACATGTTGAAGTGGATTTTAAAAATTCTAGAGAGAATTTTAAAAGCTTCAAGAGAATTTCAACAATTTTGAGAGGGATTTGAAAAGTTTCAATGGGAATGGGAAGAATTGGGACAAAAATTGGAAATTTTTTAAGGGACTTTGAAAAAATTTCAACTGGATTTTTAGCAATTTTTTTATGTGAAATTGTAAACATGTGGCCATGGATTTTGAAAATTCTAGAGAGAATTTTAAAAGCTTCAACAGAATTTCAACAATTTTGAGAGGGATTTGAAAAGTTTCAGTGGGAATGGGAAGAATTGGGACAAAAATTGGAAAATTTTTAAGGGACTTTGAAAAAATTTCAACTGGAATTTTAGCCATTTTTTGACGTGAAATTGTAAACATGTGGCCATGGATTTTGAAAATTCTAGAGAGAATTTTAAAAGCTTCAAGAGAATTTCAACAATTTTGAGAGGGATTTGAAAAGTTTCAATGGGAATGGGAAGAATTGGGACAAAAATTGGAAAATTTTTAAGGGACTTTGAAAAAATTTCAACTGGAATTTTAGCCATTTTTTGACGTGAAATTGTAAACATGTGGACATGGATTTTGAAAATTCTAGAGAGAATTTTAAAAGCTTCAAGAGAATTTCAACAATTTTGAGAGGGATTTGAAAAGTTTCAATGGGAATGGGAAGAATTGGGACAAAAATTGGAAAATTTTTAAGGGACTTTGAAAAAATTTCAACTGGAATTTTAGCCTTTTTTTTATGTGAAATTGTAAACATGTGGACATGGATTTTGAAAATTCTAGAGAGAATTTTAAAAGCTTTAACAGAATTTCGACAATTCTGAGAGGGATTTGAAAAGTTTCAATGGGAATGGGAAGAATTGGGACAAAAATTGGAAAATTTTTAAGGGACTTTGAAAAAATTTCAACTGGAATTTTAGCCATTTTTTTGACGTGAAATTGTAAACATGTGGACATGGATTTTGAAAATTCTAGGGAGAATTTTAAAAGCTTCAACAGAATTTCAACAATTTTGAGAGGGATTTGAAAAGTTTCAATGGGAATGGGAAGAATTGGGACAAAAATTGGAAAATTTTTAAGGGACTTTGAAAAAATTTCAACTGGAATTTTAGCCATTTTTTGACGTGAAATTGTAAACATGTGGACATGGATTTTGAAAATTCTAGAGAGAATTTTAAAAGCTTCAAGAGAATTTCAACAATTTTGAGAGGGATTTGAAAAGTTTCAATGGGAATGGGAAGAATTGGGACAAAAATTGGAAAATTTTTAAGGGACTTTGAAAAAATTTCAACTGGAATTTTAGCCATTTTTTGACGTGAAATTGTAAACATGTGGCCATGGATTTTGAAAATTCTAGAGAGAATTTTAAAAGCTTCAAGAGAATTTCAACAATTTTGAGAGGGATTTGAAAAGTTTCAATGGGAATGGGAAGAATTGGGACAAAAATTGGAAAATTTTTAAGGGACTTTGAAAAAATTTCAACTGGAATTTTTGCAATTTTTTGACATGAAATTGTAAACATGTTGAAGTGGATTTTGAAAATTCTAGAGAGAATTTTAAAAGCTTCAAGAGAATTTCAACAATTTTGAGAGGGATTTGAAAAGTTTCAATGGGAATGGGAAGAATTGGGACAAAAATTGGAAATTTTTTAAGGGACTTTGAAAAAATTTCAACTGGATTTTTAGCAATCTTTTTATGTGAAATTGTAAACATGTGGCCATGGATTTTGAAAATTCTAGAGAGAATTTTAAAAGCTTTAACAGAATTTCTACAATTCTGAGAGGGATTTGAAAAGTTTCAATGGGAATGGGAAGAATTGGGACAAAAATTGGAAAATTTTTAAGGGACTTTGAAAAAATTTCCACTGGAATTTTAGCCATTTTTTGACGTGAAATTGTAAACATGTGGACATGGATTTTGAAAATTCTAGGGAGAATTTTAAAAGCTTCAACAGAATTTCAACAATTTTGAGAGGGATTTGAAAAGTTTCAATGGGAATGGGAAGAATTGGGACAAAAATTGGAAAATTTTTAAGGGACTTTGAAAAAATTTCAACTGGAATTTTAGCCATTTTTTGACGTGAAATTGTAAACATGTGGACATGGATTTTGAAAATTCTAGAGAGAATTTTAAAAGCTTCAAGAGAATTTCAACAATTTTGAGAGGGATTTGAAAAGTTTCAATGGGAATGGGAAGAATTGGGACAAAAATTGGAAATTTTTTAAGGGACTTTGAAAAAATTTCAACTGGATTTTTAGCAATTTTTTTATGTGAAATTGTAAACATGTGGCCATGGATTTTGAAAATTCTAGAGAGAATTTTAAAAGCTTCAACAGAATTTAAACAATTTTGAGAGGGATTTGAAAAGTTTCAATGGGAATGGGAAGAATTGGGACAAAAATTGGAAAATTTTTAAGGGACTTTGAAAAAATTTCAACTGGAATTTTAGCCATTTTTTTATGTGAAATTGTAAACATGTGGCCATGGATTTTGAAAATTCTAGAGAGAATTTTAAAAGCTTCAACAGAATTTCAACAATTTTGAGAGGGATTTGAAAAGTTTCAATGGGAATGGGAAGAATTGGGACAAAAATTGGAAAATTTTTAAGGGACTTTGAAAAAATTTCAACTGGAATTTTAGCCATTTTTTGACGTGAAATTGTAAACATGTGGACATGGATTTTGAAAATTCTAGAGAGAATTTTAAAAGCTTCAAGAGAATTTACACAATTTTGAGAGGGATTTGAAAAGTTTCAATGGGAATGGGAAGAATTGGGACAAAAATTGGAAAATTTTTAAGGGACTTTGAAAAAATTTCAACTGGAATTTTAGCCATTTTTTGACGTGAAATTGTAAACATGTGGCCATGGATTTTGAAAATTCTAGAGAGAATTTTAAAAGCTTTAACAGAATTTCTACAATTCTGAGAGGGATTTGAAAAGTTTCAATGGGAATGGGAAGAATTGGGACAAAAATTGGAAAATTTTTAAGGGACTTTGAAAAAATTTCAACTGGAATTTTAGCCATTTTTTTGACGTGAAATTGTAAACATGTGGACATGGATTTTGAAAATTCTAGGGAGAATTTTAAAAGCTTCAACAGAATTTCAACAATTTTGAGAGGGATTTGAAAAGTTTCAATGGGAATGGGAAGAATTGGGACAAAAATTGGAAAATTTTTAAGGGACTTTGAAAAAATTTCAACTGGAATTTTAGCCATTTTTTGACGTGAAATTGTAAACATGTGGACATGGATTTTGAAAATTCTAGAGAGAATTTTAAAAGCTTCAAGAGAATTTCAACAATTTTGAGAGGGATTTGAAAAGTTTCAATGGGAATGGGAAGAATTGGGACAAAAATTGGAAAATTTTTAAGGGACTTTGAAAAAATTTCAACTGGAATTTTAGCCATTTTTTGACGTGAAATTGTAAACATGTGGCCATGGATTTTGAAAATTCTAGAGAGAATTTTAAAAGCTTCAAGAGAATTTCAACAATTTTGAGAGGGATTTGAAAAGTTTCAATGGGAATGGGAAGAATTGGGACAAAAATTGGAAAATTTTTAAGGGACTTTGAAAAAATTTCAACTGGAATTTTTGCAATTTTTTGACATGAAATTGTAAACATGTTGAAGTGGATTTTGAAAATTCTAGAGAGAATTTTAAAAGCTTCAAGAGAATTTCAACAATTTTGAGAGGGATTTGAAAAGTTTCAATGGGAATGGGAAGAATTGGGACAAAAATTGGAAATTTTTTAAGGGACTTTGAAAAAATTTCAACTGGATTTTTAGCAATCTTTTTATGTGAAATTGTAAACATGTGGCCATGGATTTTGAAAATTCTAGAGAGAATTTTAAAAGCTTTAACAGAATTTCTACAATTCTGAGAGGGATTTGAAAAGTTTCAATGGGAATGGGAAGAATTGGGACAAAAATTGGAAAATTTTTAAGGGACTTTGAAAAAATTTCCACTGGAATTTTAGCCATTTTTTGACGTGAAATTGTAAACATGTGGACATGGATTTTGAAAATTCTAGGGAGAATTTTAAAAGCTTCAACAGAATTTCAACAATTTTGAGAGGGATTTGAAAAGTTTCAATGGGAATGGGAAGAATTGGGACAAAAATTGGAAAATTTTTAAGGGACTTTGAAAAAATTTCAACTGGAATTTTAGCCATTTTTTGACGTGAAATTGTAAACATGTGGACATGGATTTTGAAAATTCTAGAGAGAATTTTAAAAGCTTCAAGAGAATTTCAACAATTTTGAGAGGGATTTGAAAAGTTTCAATGGGAATGGGAAGAATTGGGACAAAAATTGGAAATTTTTTAAGGGACTTTGAAAAAATTTCAACTGGATTTTTAGCAATTTTTTTATGTGAAATTTTAAACATGTGGCCATGGATTTTGAAAATTCTAGAGAGAATTTTAAAAGCTTCAACAGAATTTAAACAATTTTGAGAGGGATTTGAAAAGTTTCAATGGGAATGGGAAGAATTGGGACAAAAATTGGAAAATTTTTAAGGGACTTTGAAAAAATTTCAACTGGAATTTTAGCCATTTTTTTATGTGAAATTGTAAACATGTGGCCATGGATTTTGAAAATTCTAGAGAGAATTTTAAAAGCTTCAACAGAATTTCAACAATTTTGAGAGGGATTTGAAAAGTTTCAATGGGAATGGGAAGAATTGGGACAAAAATTGGAAAATTTTTAAGGGACTTTGAAAAAATTTCAACTGGAATTTTAGCCATTTTTTGACGTGAAATTGTAAACATGTGGACATGGATTTTGAAAATTCTAGAGAGAATTTTAAAAGCTTCAAGAGAATTTACACAATTTTGAGAGGGATTTGAAAAGTTTCAATGGGAATGGGAAGAATTGGGACAAAAATTGGAAAATTTTTAAGGGACTTTGAAAAAATTTCAACTGGAATTTTAGCCATTTTTTGATGTGAAATTGTAAACATGTGGCCATGGATTTTGAAAATTCTAGAGAGAATTTTAAAAGCTTCAACAGAATTTCAACAATTTTGAGAGGGATTTGAAAAGTTTCAATGGGAATGGGAAGAATTGGGACAAAAATTGGAAAATTTTTAAGGGACTTTGAAAAAATTTCAACTGGAATTTTTGCAATTTTTTGACATGAAATTGTAAACATGTTGAAGTGGATTTTGAAAATTCTAGAGAGAATTTTAAAAGCTTCAAGAGAATTTCAACAATTTTGAGAGGGATTTGAAAAGTTTCAATGGGAATGGGAAGAATTGGGACAAAAATTGGAAATTTTTTAAGGGACTTTGAAAAAATTTCAACTGGATTTTTAGCAATCTTTTTATGTGAAATTGTAAACATGTGGCCATGGATTTTGAAAATTCTAGAGAGAATTTTAAAAGCTTTAACAGAATTTCTACAATTCTGAGAGGGATTTGAAAAGTTTCAATGGGAATGGGAAGAATTGGGACAAAAATTGGAAAATTTTTAAGGGACTTTGAAAAAATTTCAACTGGAATTTTAGCCATTTTTTGACGTGAAATTGTAAACATGTGGACATGGATTTTGAAAATTCTAGGGAGAATTTTAAAACCTTCAACAGAATTTCAACAATTTTGAGAGGGATTTGAAAAGTTTCAATGGGAATGGGAAGAATTGGGACAAAAATTGGAAAATTTTTAAGGGACTTTGAAAAAATTTCAACTGGAATTTTTGCAATTTTTTGACATGAAATTGTAAACATGTTGAAGTGGATTTTGAAAATTCTAGAGAGAATTTTAAAAGCTTCAAGAGAATTTCAACAATTTTGAGAGGGATTTGAAAAGTTTCAATGGGAATGGGAAGAATTGGGACAAAAATTGGAAAATTTTTAAGGGACTTTGAAAAAATTTCAACTGGAATTTTAGCCATTTTTTGACGTGAAATTGTAAACATGTGGCCATGGATTTTGAAAATTCTAGAGAGAATTTTAAAAGCTTCAAGAGAATTTCAACAATTTTGAGAGGGATTTGAAAAGTTTCAATGGGAATGGGAAGAATTGGGACAAAAATTGGAAAATTTTTAAGGGACTTTGAAAAAATTTCAACTGGAATTTTAGCCATTTTTTGACGTGAAATTGTAAACATGTGGACATGGATTTTGAAAATTCTAGAGAGAATTTTAAAAGCTTCAAGAGAATTTCAACAATTTTGAGAGGGATTTGAAAAGTTTCAATGGGAATGGGAAGAATTGGGACAAAAATTGGAAATTTTTTAAGGGACTTTGAAAAAATTTCAACTGGATTTTTAGCAATTTTTTTATGTGAAATTTTAAACATGTGGCCATGGATTTTGAAAATTCTAGAGAGAATTTTAAAAGCTTCAACAGAATTTAAACAATTTTGAGAGGGATTTGAAAAGTTTCAATGGGAATGGGAAGAATTGGGACAAAAATTGGAAAATTTTTAAGGGACTTTGAAAAAATTTCAACTGGAATTTTAGCCATTTTTTTATGTGAAATTGTAAACATGTGGCCATGGATTTTGAAAATTCTAGAGAGAATTTTAAAAGCTTCAACAGAATTTCAACAATTTTGAGAGGGATTTGAAAAGTTTCAATGGGAATGGGAAGAATTGGGACAAAAATTGGAAAATTTTTAAGGGACTTTGAAAAAATTTCAACTGGAATTTTAGCCATTTTTTGACGTGAAATTGTAAACATGTGGACATGGATTTTGAAAATTCTAGAGAGAATTTTAAAAGCTTCAAGAGAATTTACACAATTTTGAGAGGGATTTGAAAAGTTTCAATGGGAATGGGAAGAATTGGGACAAAAATTGGAAAATTTTTAAGGGACTTTGAAAAAATTTCAACTGGAATTTTAGCCATTTTTTGATGTGAAATTGTAAACATGTGGCCATGGATTTTGAAAATTCTAGAGAGAATTTTAAAAGCTTCAACAGAATTTCAACAATTTTGAGAGGGATTTGAAAAGTTTCAATGGGAATGGGAAGAATTGGGACAAAAATTGGAAAATTTTTAAGGGACTTTGAAAAAATTTCAACTGGAATTTTTGCAATTTTTTGACATGAAATTGTAAACATGTTGAAGTGGATTTTGAAAATTCTAGAGAGAATTTTAAAAGCTTCAAGAGAATTTCAACAATTTTGAGAGGGATTTGAAAAGTTTCAATGGGAATGGGAAGAATTGGGACAAAAATTGGAAATTTTTTAAGGGACTTTGAAAAAATTTCAACTGGATTTTTAGCAATCTTTTTATGTGAAATTGTAAACATGTGGCCATGGATTTTGAAAATTCTAGAGAGAATTTTAAAAGCTTTAACAGAATTTCTACAATTCTGAGAGGGATTTGAAAAGTTTCAATGGGAATGGGAAGAATTGGGACAAAAATTGGAAAATTTTTAAGGGACTTTGAAAAAATTTCAACTGGAATTTTAGCCATTTTTTGACGTGAAATTGTAAACATGTGGACATGGATTTTGAAAATTCTAGGGAGAATTTTAAAACCTTCAACAGAATTTCAACAATTTTGAGAGGGATTTGAAAAGTTTCAATGGGAATGGGAAGAATTGGGACAAAAATTGGAAAATTTTTAAGGGACTTTGAAAAAATTTCAACTGGAATTTTGCAATTTTTTGACATGAAATTGTAAACATGTTGAAGTGGATTTTGAAAATTCTAGAGAGAATTTTAAAAGCTTCAAGAGAATTTCAACAATTTTGAGAGGGATTTGAAAAGTTTCAATGGGAATGGGAAGAATTGGGACAAAAATTGGAAAATTTTTAAGGGACTTTGAAAAAATTTCAACTGGAATTTTAGCCATTTTTTGACGTGAAATTGTAAACATGTGGCCATGGATTTTGAAAATTCTAGAGAGAATTTTAAAAGCTTCAAGAGAATTTCAACAATTTTGAGAGGGATTTGAAAAGTTTCAATGGGAATGGGAAGAATTGGGACAAAAATTGGAAAATTTTTAAGGGACTTTGAAAAAATTTCAACTGGAATTTTAGCCATTTTTTTATGTGAAATTGTAAACATGTGGCCATGGATTTTGAAAATTCTAGAGAGAATTTTAAAAGCTTCAACAGAATTTCAACAATTTTGAGAGGGATTTGAAAAGTTTCAATGGGAATGGGAAGAATTGGGACAAAAATTGGAAAATTTTTAAGGGACTTTGAAAAAATTTCAACTGGAATTTTTGCAATTTTTTGACATGAAATTGTAAACATGTTGAAGTGGATTTTGAAAATTCTAGAGAGAATTTTAAAAGCTTCAAGAGAATTTCAACAATTTTGAGAGGGATTTGAAAAGTTTCAGTGGGAATGGGAAGAATTGGGAAAAAAATTGGAAATTTTTAAGGGACTTTGAAAAAATTTCAACTGGAATTTTAGCCATTTTTTGACGTGAAATTGTAAACATGTGGACATGGATTTTGAAAATTCTAGAGAGAATTTTAAAAGCTTCAAGAGAATTTACACAATTTTGAGAGGGATTTGAAAAGTTTCAATGGGAATGGGAAGAATTGGGACAAAAATTGGAAAATTTTGAAGGGACTTTGAAAAAATTTCAACTGGAATTTTAGCCATTTTTTGACGTGAAATTGTAAACATGTGGACATGGATTTTGAAAATTCTAGAGAGAATTTTAAAAGCTTCAAGAGAATTTCAACAATTTTGAGAGGCATTTGAAAGTTTCAATGGGAATGGGAAGAATTGGGACAAAAATTGGAAAATTTTGAAGGGACTTTGAAAAAATTTCAACTGGAATTTTAGCCATTTTTTGACGTGAAATTGTAAACATGTGGACATGGATTTTGAAAATTCTAGAGAGAATTTTAAAAGCTTCAAGAGAATTTACACAATTTTGAGAGGGATTTGAAAAGTTTCAATGGGAATGGGAAGAATTGGGACAAAAATTGGAAAATTTTTAAGGGACTTTGAAAAAATTTCAACTGGAATTTTAGCCATTTTTTTATGTGAAATTGTAAACATGTGGACATGAATTTTGAAAATTCTAGAGAGAATTTTAAAAGCTTCAACAGAATTTCAACAATTTTGAGAGGGATTTGAAAAGTTTCAATGGGAATGGGAAGAATTGGGACAAAAATTGGAAAATTTTTAAGGGACTTTGAAAAAATTTCAACTGGAATTTTAGCCATTTTTTGACGTGAAATTGTAAACATGTGGCCATGGATTTTGAAAATTCTAGGGAGAATTTTAAAAGCTTCAACAGAATTTCAACAATTTTGAGAGGGATTTGAAAAGTTTCAATGGGAATGGGAAGAATTGGGACAAAAATTGGAAAATTTTTAAGGGACTTTGAAAAAATTTCAACTGGAATTTTAGCCATTTTTTGACGTGAAATTGTAAACATGTGGACATGGATTTTGAAAATTCTAGAGAGAATTTTAAAAGCTTCAAGAGAATTTCAACAATTTTGAGAGGGATTTGAAAAGTTTCAATGGGAATGGGAAGAATTGGGACAAAAATTGGAAATTTTTTAAGGGACTTTGAAAAAATTTCAACTGGATTTTTAGCAATTTTTTTATGTGAAATTGTAAACATGTGGCCATGGATTTTGAAAATTCTAGAGAGAATTTTAAAAGCTTCAAGAGAATTTCAACAATTTTGAGAGGGATTTGAAAAGTTTCAATGGGAATGGAAGAATTGGGACAAAAATTGGAAAATTTTTAAGGGACTTTGAAAAAATTTCAACTGGAATTTTAGCCATTTTTTGACGTGAAATTGTAAACATGTGGACATGGATTTTGAAAATTCTAGAGAGAATTTTAAAAGCTTCAAGAGAATTTCAACAATTTTGAGAGGGATTTGAAAAGTTTCAATGGGAATGGGAAGAATTGGGACAAAAATTGGAAAATTTTGAAGGGACTTTGAAAAAATTTCAACTGGAATTTTAGCAATTTTTTGATGTGAAATTGTAAACATGTGGCCATGGATTTTGAAAATTCTAGAGAGAATTTTAAAAGCTTCAAGAGAATTTCAACAATTTTGAGAGGGATTTGAAAAGTTTCAATGGGAATGGGAAGAATTGGGACAAAAATTGCAAAATTTTTAAGGGACTTTGAAAAAATTTCAACTGGAATTTTTGCAATTTTTTGACATGAAATTGTAAACATGTGGCCATGGATTTTGAAAATTCTAGAGAGAATTTTAAAAGCTTCAAGAGAATTTCAACAATTTTGAGAGGGATTTGAAAAGTTTCAATGGGAATGGGAAGAATTGGGACAAAAATTGGAAAATTTTTAAGGGACTTTGAAAAAATTTCAACTGGAATTTTAGCCATTTTTTGACGTGAAATTGTAAACATGTGGACATGGATTTTGAAAATTCTAGAGAGAATTTTAAAAGCTTCAACAGAATTTCAACAATTTTGAGAGGGATTTGAAAAGTTTCAATGGGAATGGGAAGAATTGGGACAAAAATTGGAAAATTTTTAAGGGACTTTGAAAAAATTTCAACTGGATTTTTAGCAATTTTTTTATGTGAAATTGTAAACATGTGGACATGGATTTTGAAAATTCTAGAGAGAATTTTAAAAGCTTCAAGAGAATTTCAACAATTTTGAGAGGGATTTGAAAAGTTTCAATGGGAATGGGAAGAATTGGGACAAAAATTGGAAAATTTTTAAGGGACTTTGAAAAAATTTCAACTGGAATTTTAGCCATTTTTTGACGTGAAATTGTAAACATGTGGACATGGATTTTGAAAATTCTAGAGAGAATTTTAAAAGCTTCAAGAGAATTTCAACAATTTTGAGAGGGATTTGAAAAGTTTCAATGGGAATGGGAAGAATTGGGACAAAAATTGGAAAATTTTTAAGGGACTTTGAAAAAATTTCAACTGGAATTTTTGCAATTTTTTGACATGAAATTGTAAACATGTTGAAGTGGATTTTGAAAATTCTAGAGAGAATTTTAAAAGCTTCAAGAGAATTTCAACAATTTTGAGAGGGATTTGAAAAGTTTCAATGGGAATGGGAAGAATTGGGACAAAAATTGGAAATTTTTTAAGGGACTTTGAAAAAATTTCAACTGGATTTTTAGCAATTTTTTTATGTGAAATTGTAAACATGTGGCCATGGATTTTGAAAATTCTAGAGAGAATTTTAAAAGCTTTAACAGAATTTCTACAATTCTGAGAGGGATTTGAAAAGTTTCAATGGGAATGGGAAGAATTGGGACAAAAATTGGAAAATTTTTAAGGGACTTTGAAAAAATTTCAACTGGAATTTTAGCCATTTTTTGACGTGAAATTGTAAACATGTGGACATGGATTTTGAAAATTCTAGAGAGAATTTTAAAAGCTTCAACAGAATTTCAACAATTTTGAGAGGGATTTGAAAAGTTTCAATGGGAATGGGAAGAATTGGGACAAAAATTGGAAAATTTTGAAGGGACTTTGAAAAAATTTCAACTGGAATTTTAGCCATTTTTTGACGTGAAATTGTAAACATGTGGACATGGATTTTGAAAATTCTAGAGAGAATTTTAAAAGCTTCAAGAGAATTTCAACAATTTTGAGAGGGATTTGAAAAGTTTCAATGGGAATGGGAAGAATTGGGACAAAAATTGGAAATTTTTTAAGGGACTTTGAAAAAATTTCAACTGGATTTTTAGCCATTTTTTTATGTGAAATTGTAAACATGTGGCCATGGATTTTGAAAATTCTAGAGAGAATTTTAAAAGCTTCAAGAGAATTTCAACAATTTTGAGAGGGATTTGAAAAGTTTCAATGGGAATGGGAAGAATTGGGACAAAAATTGGAAAATTTTTAAGGGACTTTGAAAAAATTTCAACTGGAATTTTAGCCATTTTTTTATGTGAAATTGTAAACATGTGGCCATGGATTTTGAAAATTCTAGAGAGAATTTTAAAAGCTTCAAGAGAATTTCAACAATTTGGAGAGGGATTTGAAAAGTTTCAATGGGAATGGAAGAATTGGGACAAAAATTGGAAAATTTTTAAGGGACTTTGAAAAAATTTCAACTGGAATTTTAGCCATTTTTTGACGTGAAATTGTAAACATGTGGCCATGGATTTTGAAAATTCTAGAGAGAATTTTAAAAGCTTCAAGAGAATTTCAACAATTTGGAGAGGGATTTGAAAAGTTTCAATGGGAATGGGAAGAATTGGGACAAAAATTGGAAAATTTTTAAGGGACTTTGAAAAAATTTCAACTGGAATTTTAGCCATTTTTTGACGTGAACTTGTAAACATGTGGCCATGGATTTTGAAAATTCTAGAGAGAATTTTAAAAGCTTCAAGAGAATTTCAACAATTTTGAGAGGGATTTGAAAAGTTTCAATGGGAATGGGAAGAATTGGGACAAAAATTGGAAAATTTTGAAGGGACTTTGAAAAAATTTCAACTGGAATTTTAGCCATTTTTTGACGTGAAATTGTAAACATGTGGCCATGGATTTTGAAAATTCTAGAGAGAATTTTAAAAGCTTCAAGA
This sequence comes from Streptopelia decaocto, assembly GCF_964273445.1. Classification (NCBI taxonomy): domain Eukaryota; kingdom Metazoa; phylum Chordata; class Aves; order Columbiformes; family Columbidae; genus Streptopelia; species Streptopelia decaocto. The sequence continues at coordinate 48,905 of NW_028115921.1, forward strand.
GAATTTCAACAATTTTGAGAGGGATTTGAAAAGTTTCAATGGGAATGGGAAGAATTGGGACAAAAATTGGAAAATTTTTAAGGGACTTTGAAAAAATTTCAACTGGAATTTTTGCAATTTTTTGACATGAAATTGTAAACATGTTGAAGTGGATTTTGAAAATTCTAGAGAGAATTTTAAAAGCTTCAAGAGAATTTCAACAATTTTGAGAGGGATTTGAAAAGTTTCAATGGGAATGGGAAGAATTGGGGCAAAAATTGGAAAATTTTTAAGGGACTTTGAAAAAATTTCAACTGGAATTTTAGCCATTTTTTGACGTGAAATTGTAAACATGTGGCCATGGATTTTGAAAATTCTAGAGAGAATTTTAAAAGCTTCAAGAGAATTTACACAATTTTGAGAGGGATTTGAAAAGTTTCAATGGGAATGGGAAGAATTGGGACAAAAATTGGAAAATTTTTAAGGGACTTTGAAAAAATTTCAACTGGAATTTTAGCCATTTTTTTATGTGAAATTGTAAACATGTGGACATGGATTTTGAAAATTCTAGAGAGAATTTTAAAAGCTTCAACAGAATTTCAACAATTTTGAGAGGGATTTGAAAAGTTTCAATGGGAATGGGAAGAATTGGGACAAAAATTGGAAAATTTTTAAGGGACTTTGAAAAAATTTCAACTGGAATTTTAGCCATTTTTTGACGTGAAATTGTAAACATGTGGCCATGGATTTTGAAAATTCTAGAGAGAATTTTAAAAGCTTCAAGAGAATTTCAACAATTTTGAGAGGGATTTGAAAAGTTTCAATGGGAATGGGAAGAATTGGGACAAAAATTGGAAAATTTTGAAGGGACTTTGAAAAAATTTCAACTGGAATTTTAGCCATTTTTTGACATGAAATTGTAAACATGTGGCCATGGATTTTGAAAATTCTAGAGAGAATTTTAAAAGCTTCAAGAGAATTTCAACAATTTTGAGAGGGATTTGAAAAGTTTCAATGGGAATGGGAAGAATTGGGACAAAAATTGGAAAATTTTTAAGGGACTTTGAAAAAATTTCAACTGGAATTTTAGCCATTTTTTGACGTGAAATTGTAAACATGTGGACATGGATTTTGAAAATTCTAGAGAGAATTTTAAAAGCTTTAACAGAATTTCTACAATTCTGAGAGGGATTTGAAAAGTTTCAATGGGAATGGGAAGAATTGGGACAAAAATTGGAAATTTTTTAAGGGACTTTGAAAAAATTTCAACTGGATTTTTAGCAAAATTTTATGTGAAATTGTAAACATGTGGCCATGGATTTTGAAAATTCTAGAGAGAATTTTAAAAGCTTCAAGAGGATTTAAACAATTTTGAGAGGGATTTGAAAAGTTTCAATGGGAATGGGAAGAATTGGGACAAAAATTGGAAAATTTTTAAGGGACTTTGAAAAAATTTCAACTGGAATTTTAGCCATTTTTTGACGTGAAATTGTAAACATGTGGCCATGGATTTTGAAAATTCTAGAGAGAATTTTAAAAGCTTCAAGAGAATTTCAACAATTTTGAGAGGGATTTGAAAAGTTTCAATGGGAATGGGAAGAATTGGGACAAAAATTGGAAAATTTTTAAGGGACTTTGAAAAAATTTCAACTGGAATTTTAGCCATTTTTTGACGTGAAATTGTAAACATGTGGCCATGGATTTTGAAAATTCTAGAGAGAATTTTAAAAGCTTCAAGAGAATTTACACAATTTTGAGAGGGATTTGAAAAGTTTCAATGGGAATGGGAAGAATTGGGACAAAAATTGGAAAATTTTTAAGGGACTTTGAAAAAATTTCAACTGGAATTTTAGCCATTTTTTTGACGTGAAATTGTAAACATGTGGCCATGGATTTTGAAAAGTCTAGAGAGAATTTTAAAAGCTTCAACAGAATTTCAACAATTTTGAGAGGGATTTGAAAAGTTTCAATGGGAATGGGAAGAATTGGGACAAAAATTGGAAAATTTTTAAGGGACTTTGAAAAAATTTCAACTGGAATTTTAGCCATTTTTTGACGTGAAATTGTAAACATGTGGCCATGGATTTTGAAAATTCTAGAGAGAATTTTAAAAGCTTCAAGAGAATTTCAACAATTTTGAGAGGGATTTGAAAAGTTTCAATGGGAATGGGAAGAATTGGGACAAAAATTGGAAAATTTTGAAGGGACTTTGAAAAAATTTCAACTGGAATTTTAGCCATTTTT
>NW_028115920.1:0-35180 GCF_964273445.1 Streptopelia decaocto
TTTTAAGGGACTTTGAAAAAAATTTCAACTGGAATTTTAGCATTTTTTTACGTGAAATTGTAAACATGTGGACATGGATTTTGAAAATTCTAGAGAGAATTTTAAAAGTTTCAACAGAATTTCAACAATTTTGAGAGGGATTTGAAAAGTTTCAATGGGAATGGGAAGAATTGGGACAAAAATTGGAAAATTTTTAAGGGACTTTGAAAAAATTTCAACTGGAATTTTAGCATTTTTTTACGTGAAATTGTAAACATGTGGACATGGATTTTGAAAATTCTAGAGAGAATTTTAAAAGTTTCAACAGAATTTCAACAATTTTGAGAGGGATTTGAAAAGTTTCAATGGGAATGGGAAGAATTGGGACAAAAATTGGAAAATTTTGAAGGGACTTTGAAAAAATTTCAACTGGAATTTTAGCCATTTTTTGACGTGAAATTGTAAACATGTGGACATGGATTTTGAAAATTCTAGAGAGAATTTTAAAAGCTTCAACAGAATTTCTACACTTTTGAGAGGGATTTGAAAAGTTTCAATGGGAATGGGAAGAATTGGGACAAAAATTGGAAAATTTTTAAGGGACTTTGAAAAAATTTCAACTGGAATTTTAGCCATTTTTTGACGTGAAATTGTAAACATGTGGACATGGATTTTGAAAATTCTAGAGAGAATTTTAAAAGCTTCAACAGAATTTCAACACTTTTGAGAGGGATTTGAAAAGTTTCAATGGGAATGGGAAGAATTGGGACAAAAATTGGAAAATTTTTAAGGGACTTTGAAAAAATTTCAACTGGAATTTTAGCATTTTTTGACGTGAAATTGTAAACATGTGGACATGGATTTTGAAAATTCTAGAGAGAATTTTAAAAGCTTCAACAGAATTTCAACACTTTTGAGAGGGATTTGAAAAGTTTCAATGGGAATGGGAAGAATTGGGACAAAAATTGGAAAATTTTTAAGGGACTTTGAAAAAATTTCAACTGGAATTTTAGCCATTTTTTTGACGTGAAATTGTAAACATGTGGACATGGATTTTGAAAATTCTAGAGAGAATTTTAAAAGCTTCAACAGAATTTCAACACTTTTGAGAGGGATTTGAAAAGTTTCAATGGGAATGGGAAGAATTGGGACAAAAATTGGAAAATTTTTAAGGGACTTTGAAAAAATTTCAACTGGAATTTTAGCCATTTTTTTGACGTGAAATTGTAAACATGTGGACATGGATTTTGAAAATTCTAGAGAGAATTTTAAAAGCTTCAACAGAATTTCAACAATTTTGAGAGGGATTTGAAAAGTTTCAATGGGAATGGGAAGAATTGGGACAAAAATGGGAAAATTTTTAAGGGACTTTGAAAAAATTTCAACTGGAATTTTAGCCATTTTTTGACGTGAAATTGTAAACATGTGGACATGGATTTTGAAAATTCTAGAGAGAATTTTAAAAGCTTCAACAGAATTTCAACAATTTTGAGAGGGATTTGAAAAGTTTCAATGGGAATGGGAAGAATTGGGACAAAAATGGGAAAATTTTTAAGGGACTTTGAAAAAATTTCAACTGGAATTTTAGCATTTTTTTACGTGAAATTGTAAACATGTGGACATGGATTTTGAAAATTCTAGAGAGAATTTTAAAAGTTTCAACAGAATTTCAACAATTTTGAGAGGGATTTGAAAAGTTTCAATGGGAATGGGAAGAATTGGGACAAAAATTGGAAAATTTTTAAGGGACTTTGAAAACATTCAACTGGAATTTTAGCCATTTTTTGACGTGAAATTGTAAACATGTGGACATGGATTTTGAAAATTCTAGAGAGAATTTCAAAAGCTTCAACAGAATTTCAACAATTTTGAGAGGGATTTGAAAAGTTTCAATGGGAATGGGAAGAATTGGGACAAAAATTGGAAAATTTTTAAGGGACTTTGAAAAAATTTCAACTGGAATTTTAGCAATTTTTTTACGTGAAATTGTAAACATGTGGCCATGGATTTTGAAAATTCTAGAGAGAATTTTAAAAGCTTCAACAGAATTTCTACAATTTTGAGAGGGATTTGAAAAGTTTCAATGGGAATGGGAAGAATTGGGACAAAAATTGGAAAATTTTGAAGGGACTTTGAAAAAATTTCAACTGGAATTTTAGCCATTTTTTTTACGTGAAATTATAAACATGTGGACATGGATTTTGAAAATTCTAGAGAGAATTTTAAAAGCTTCAAGAGAATTTCAACAATTTTGAGAGGGATTTGAAAAGTTTCAATGGGAATGGGAAGAATTGGGACAAAAATTGGAAAATTTTTAAGGGACTTTGAAAAAATTTCAACTGGAATTTTAGCATTTTTTTACGTGAAATTGTAAACATGTGGACATGGATTTTGAAAATTCTAGAGAGAATTTTAAAAGCTTTAACAGAATTTCAACAATTTTGAGAGGGATTTGAAAAGTTTCAATGGGAATGGGAAGAATTGGGACAAAAATTGGAAAATTTTGAAGGGACTTTGAAAAAATTTCAACTGGAATTTTAGCCATTTTTTGACGTGAAATTGTAAACATGTGGACATGGATTTTGAAAATTCTAGAGAGAATTTTAAAAGCTTCAACAGAATTTCAACAATTTTGAGAGGGATTTGAAAAGTTTCAATGGGAATGGGAAGAATTGGGACAAAAATTGGAAAATTTTGAAGGGACTTTGAAAAAATTTCAACTGGAATTTTAGCCATTTTTTGACGTGAAATTGTAAACATGTGGACATGGATTTTGAAAATTCTAGAGAGAATTTTAAAAGCTTCAACAGAATTTCTACAATTTTGAGAGGGATTTGAAAAGTTTCAATGGGAATGGGAAGAATTGGGACAAAAATTGGAAAATTTTTCAGGGACTTTGAAAAAATTTCAACTGGAATTTTAGCCATTTTTTGACGTGAAATTGTAAACATGTGGACATGGATTTTGAAAATTCTAGAGAGAATTTTAAAAGCTTCAACAGAATTTCAACAATTTTGAGAGGGATTTGAAAAGTTTCAATGGGAATGGGAAGAATTGGAACAAAAATTGGAAAATTTTTAAGGGACTTTGAAAAAATTTCAACTGGAATTTTAGCATTTTTTGATGTGAAATTGTAAACATGTGGACATGGATTTTGAAAATTCTAGAGAGAATTTTAAAAGCTTCAACAGAATTTCAACAATTTTGAGAGGGATTTGAAAAGTTTCAATGGGAATGGGAAGAATTGGGACAAAAATGGGAAAATTTCTAAGGGACTTTGAAAAAATTTCAACTGGAATTTTAGCCATTTTTTTACGTGAAATTGTAAACATGTGGACATGGATTTTGAAAATTCTAGAGAGAATTTTAAAAGCTTCAAGAGAATTTCAACAATTTTGAGAGGGATTTGAAAAGTTTCAATGGGAATGGGAAGAATTGGGACAAAAATTGGAAAATTTTTAAGGGACTTTGAAAAAATTTCAACTGGAATTTTAGCAATTTTTTAACGTGAAATTGTAAACATGTGGACATGGATTTTGAAAATTCTAGAGAGAATTTTAAAAGCTTCAACAGAATTTCAACAATTTTGAGAGGGATTTGAAAAGTTTCAATGGGAATGGGAAGAATTGGGACAAAAATTGGAAAATTTTTAAGGGACATTGAAAAAATTTCAACTGGAATTTTAGCATTTTTTGATGTGAAATTGTAAACATGTGGACATGGATTTTGAAAATTCTAGAGAGAATTTTAAAAGCTTCAACAGAATTTCAACACTTTTGAGAGGGATTTGAAAAGTTTCAATGGGAATGGGAAGAATTGGGACAAAAATGGGAAAATTTTGAAGGGACTTTGAAAAAATTTCAACTGGAATTTTAGCCATTTTTTGACGTGAAATTGTAAACATGTGGACATGGATTTTGAAAATTCTAGAGAGAATTTTAAAAGCTTCAACAGAATTTCAACAATTTTGAGAGGGATTTGAAAAGTTTCAATGGGAATGGGAAGAATTGGGACAAAAATTGGAAAGTTTTTAAGGGACTTTGAAAAAATTTCAACTGGAATTTTAGCCATTTTTTGACGTGAAATTGTAAACATGTGGACATGGATTTTGAAAATTCTAGAGAGAATTTTAAAAGCTTCAACAGAATTTCAACAATTTTGAGAGGGATTTGAAAAGTTTCAATGGGAATGGGAAGAATTGGGACAAAAATTGGAACATTTTTAAGGGACTTTGAAAAAATTTCAACTGGAATTTTAGCCATTTTTTTTACGTGAAATTATAAACATGTGGACATGGATTTTGAAAATTCTAGAGAGAATTTTAAAAGCTTCAAGAGAATTTCAACAATTTTGAGAGGGATTTGAAAAGTTTCAATGGGAATGGGAAGAATTGGGACAAAAATTGGAACATTTTTAAGGGACTTTGAAAACATTCAACTGGAATTTTAGCCATTTTTTGACGTGAAATTGTAAACATGTGGACATGGATTTTGAAAATTCTAGAGAGAATTTCAAAAGCTTCAACAGAATTTCAACAATTTTGAGAGGGATTTGAAAAGTTTCAATGGGAATGGGAAGAATTGGGACAAAAATTGGAAAATTTTTAAGGGACTTTGAAAAAATTTCAACTGGAATTTTAGCAATTTTTTTACGTGAAATTGTAAACATGTGGACATGGATTTTGAAAATTCTAGAGAGAATTTTAAAAGCTTCAACAGAATTTCTACAATTTTGAGAGGGATTTGAAAAGTTTCAATGGGAATGGGAAGAATTGGGACAAAAATTGGAACATTTTTAAGGGACTTTGAAAAAATTTCAACTGGAATTTTAGCCATTTTTTTTACGTGAAATTATAAACATGTGGACATGGATTTTGAAAATTCTAGAGAGAATTTTAAAAGCTTCAAGAGAATTTCAACAATTTTGAGAGGGATTTGAAAAGTTTCAATGGGAATGGGAAGAATTGGGACAAAAATTGGAACATTTTTCAGGGACTTTGAAAAAATTTCAACTGGAATTTTAGCCATTTTTTGATGTGAAATTGTAAACATGTGGACATGGATTTTGAAAATTCTAGAGAGAATTTTAAAAGCTTCAAGAGAATTTCAACAATTTGGAGAGGGATTTGAAAAGTTTCAATGGGAATGGGAAGAATTGGGACAAAAATTGGAAAATTTTTAGGGGACTTTGAAAAAATTTCAACTGGAATTTTAGCCATTTTTTGACGTGAAATTGTAAACATGTGGACATGGATTTTGAAAATTCTAGAGAGAATTTTAAAAGCTTCAACAGAATTTCAACAATTTGGAGAGGGATTTGAAAAGTTTCAATGGGAATGGGAAGAATTGGGACAAAAATTGGAAAGTTTTTAAGGGACTTTGAAAAAATTTCAACTGGAATTTTAGCCATTTTTTGACGTGAAATTGTAAACATGTGGACATGGATTTTGAAAATTCTAGAGAGAATTTTAAAAGCTTCAACAGAATTTCAACAATTTTGAGAGGGATTTGAAAAGTTTCAATGGGAATGGGAAGAATTGGGACAAAAATTGGAACATTTTTAAGGGACTTTGAAAAAATTTCAACTGGAATTTTAGCCATTTTTTTTACGTGAAATTATAAACATGTGGACATGGATTTTGAAAATTCTAGAGAGAATTTTAAAAGCTTCAAGAGAATTTCAACAATTTTGAGAGGGATTTGAAAAGTTTCAATGGGAATGGGAAGAATTGGGACAAAAATTGGAACATTTTTAAGGGACTTTGAAAACATTCAACTGGAATTTTAGCCATTTTTTGACGTGAAATTGTAAACATGTGGACATGGATTTTGAAAATTCTAGAGAGAATTTCAAAAGCTTCAACAGAATTTCAACAATTTTGAGAGGGATTTGAAAAGTTTCAATGGGAATGGGAAGAATTGGGACAAAAATTGGAAAATTTTTAAGGGACTTTGAAAAAATTTCAACTGGAATTTTAGCAATTTTTTTACGTGAAATTGTAAACATGTGGACATGGATTTTGAAAATTCTAGAGAGAATTTTAAAAGCTTCAACAGAATTTCTACAATTTTGAGAGGGATTTGAAAAGTTTCAATGGGAATGGGAAGAATTGGGACAAAAATTGGAACATTTTTAAGGGACTTTGAAAAAATTTCAACTGGAATTTTAGCCATTTTTTTTACGTGAAATTATAAACATGTGGACATGGATTTTGAAAATTCTAGAGAGAATTTTAAAAGCTTCAAGAGAATTTCAACAATTTTGAGAGGGATTTGAAAAGTTTCAATGGGAATGGGAAGAATTGGGACAAAAATTGGAAAATTTTGAAGGGACTTTGAAAAAATTTCAACTGGAATTTTAGCCATTTTTTGATGTGAAATTGTAAACATGTGGACATGGATTTTGAAAATTCTAGAGAGAATTTTAAAAGCTTCAAGAGAATTTCAACAATTTGGAGAGGGATTTGAAAAGTTTCAATGGGAATGGGAAGAATTGGGACAAAAATTGGAAAATTTTTAGGGGACTTTGAAAAAATTTCAACTGGAATTTTAACATTTTTTGACGTGAAATTGTAAACATGTGGACATGGATTTTGAAAATTCTAGAGAGAATTTTAAAAGCTTCAACAGAATTTCAACAATTTGGAGAGGGATTTGAAAAGTTTCAATGGGAATGGGAAGAATTGGAACAAAAATTGGAAAATTTTTAAGGGACTTTGAAAAAATTTCAACTGGAATTTTAGCATTTTTTGATGTGAAATTGTAAACATGTGGACATGGATTTTGAAAATTCTAGAGAGAATTTTAAAAGCTTCAACAGAATTTCAACAATTTTGAGAGGGATTTGAAAAGTTTCAATGGGAATGGGAAGAATTGGGACAAAAATTGGAACATTTTTAAGGGACTTTGAAAAAATTTCAACTGGAATTTTAGCCATTTTTTTTTACGTGAAATTATAAACATGTGGACATGGATTTTGAAAATTCTAGAGAGAATTTTAAAAGCTTCAAGAGAATTTCAACAATTTTGAGAGGGATTTGAAAAGTTTCAATGGGAATGGGAAGAATTGGGACAAAAATTGGAAAATTTTTAAGGGACATTGAAAAAATTTCAACTGGAATTTTAGCATTTTTTGATGTGAAATTGTAAACATGTGGACATGGATTTTGAAAATTCTAGAGAGAATTTTAAAAGCTTCAACAGAATTTCAACACTTTTGAGAGGGATTTGAAAAGTTTCAATGGGAATGGGAAGAATTGGGACAAAAATGGGAAAATTTTTAAGGGACTTTGAAAAAATTTCAACTGGAATTTTAGCCATTTTTTGACGTGAAATTGTAAACATGTGGACATGGATTTTGAAAATTCTAGAGAGAATTTTAAAAGCTTCAACAGAATTTCAACAATTTTGAGAGGGATTTGAAAAGTTTCAATGGGAATGGGAAGAATTGGGACAAAAATTGGAACATTTTTAAGGGACTTTGAAAAAATTTCAACTGGAATTTTAGCCATTTTTTTACGTGAAATTGTAAACATGTGGACATGGATTTTGAAAATTCTAGAGAGAATTTTAAAAGCTTCAACAGAATTTCAACACTTTTGAGAGGGATTTGAAAAGTTTCAATGGGAATGGGAAGAATTGGGACAAAAATTGGAAAATTTTTCAGGGACTTTAAAAAAATTTCAACTGGAATTTTAGCCATTTTTTGACGTGAAATTGTAAACATGTGGACATGGATTTTGAAAATTCTAGAGAGAATTTTAAAAGCTTCAACAGAATTTCAACAATTTTGAGAGGGATTTGAAAAGTTTCAATGGGAATGGGAAGAATTGGGACAAAAATGGGAAAGTTTTTAAGGGACTTTGAAAAAATTTCAACTGGAATTTTAGCCATTTTTTGACGTGAAATTGTAAACATGTGGACATGGATTTTGAAAATTCTAGAGAGAATTTTAAAAGCTTCAACAGAATTTCAACAATTTTGAGAGGGATTTGAAAAGTTTCAATGGGAATGGGAAGAATTGGGACAAAAATGGGAAAATTTTGAAGGGACTTTGAAAAAATTTCAACTGGAATTTTAGCCATTTTTTGACGTGAAATTGTAAACATGTGGACATGGATTTTGAAAATTCTAGAGAGAATTTTAAAAGCTTCAACAGAATTTCAACAATTTTGAGAGGGATTTGAAAAGTTTCAATGGGAATGGGAAGAATTGGGACAAAAATGGGAAAATTTTTAAGGGACTTTGAAAAAATTTCAACTGGAATTTTAGCATTTTTTTACGTGAAATTGTAAACATGTGGACATGGATTTTGAAAATTCTAGAGAGAATTTCAAAAGCTTCAACAGAATTTCAACAATTTTGAGAGGGATTTGAAAAGTTTCAATGGGAATGGGAAGAATTGGGACAAAAATTGGAAAATTTTTAAGGGACTTTGAAAAAATTTCAACTGGAATTTTAGCATTTTTTTGACGTGAAATTGTAAACATGTGGACATGGATTTTGAAAATTCTAGAGAGAATTTTAAAAGCTTCAACAGAATTTCTACAATTTTGAGAGGGATTTGAAAAGTTTCAATGGGAATGGGAAGAATTGGGACAAAAATTGGAACATTTTTAAGGGACTTTGAAAAAATTTCAACTGGAATTTTAGCCATTTTTTTTACGTGAAATTATAAACATGTGGACATGGATTTTGAAAATTCTAGAGAGAATTTTAAAAGCTTCAAGAGAATTTCAACAATTTTGAGAGGGATTTGAAAAGTTTCAATGGGAATGGGAAGAATTGGGACAAAAATTGGAACATTTTTAAGGGACTTTGAAAAAATTTCAACTGGAATTTTAGCATTTTTTGACGTGAAATTGTAAACATGTGGACATGGATTTTGAAAATTCTAGAGAGAATTTTAAAAGCTTTAACAGAATTTCTACAATTTTGAGAGGGATTTGAAAAGTTTCAATGGGAATGGGAAGAATTGGGACAAAAATTGGAAAATTTTTAAGGGACTTTGAAAAAATTTCAACTGGAATTTTAGCCATTTTTTGACGTGAAATGGTAAACATGTGGACATGGATTTTGAAAATTCTAGAGAGAATTTTAAAAGCTTCAACAGAATTTCAACAATTTTGAGAGGGATTTGAAAAGTTTCAATGGGAATGGGAAGAATTGGGACAAAAATTGGAAAATTTTTAAGGGACTTTGAAAAAATTTCAACTGGAATTTTAGCATTTTTTGACGTGAAATCGTAAACATGTGGACATGGATTTTGAAAATTCTAGAGAGAATTTTAAAAGCTTCAACAGAATTTCAACAATTTTGAGAGGGATTTGAAAAGTTTCAATGGGAATGGGAAGAATTGGGACAAAAATTGGAAAATTTTTAAGGGACTTTGAAAAAATTTCAACTGGAATTTTAGCCATTTTTTGACGTGAAATTGTAAACATGTGGACATGGATTTTGAAAATTCTAGAGAGAATTTTAAAAGCTTCAACAGAATTTCAACAATTTTGAGAGGGATTTGAAAAGTTTCAATGGGAATGGGAAGAATTGGGACAAAAATTGGAAAATTTTTAAGGGACTTTGAAAAAATTTCAACTGGAATTTTAGCCATTTTTTGACGTGAAATTGTAAACATGTGGACATGGATTTTGAAAATTCTAGAGAGAATTTTAAAAGCTTCAAGAGAATTTCAACAATTTGGAGAGGGATTTGAAAAGTTTCAATGGGAATGGGAAGAATTGGGACAAAAATTGGAAAATTTTGAAGGGACTTTGAAAAAATTTCAACTGGAATTTTAGCCATTTTTTGACGTGAAATTGTAAACATGTGGACATGGATTTTGAAAATTCTAGAGAGAATTTTAAAAGCTTCAACAGAATTTCTACAATTTTGAGAGGGATTTGAAAAGTTTCAATGGGAATGGGAAGAATTGGGACAAAAATTGGAAAATTTTGAAGGGACTTTGAAAAAATTTCAACTGGAATTTTAGCATTTTTTTGACGTGAAATTGTAAACATGTGGACATGGATTTTGAAAATTCTAGAGAGAATTTTAAAAGCTTCAACAGAATTTCTACAATTTTGAGAGGGATTTGAAAAGTTTCAATGGGAATGGGAAGAATTGGGACAAAAATGGGAAAATTTTTAAGGGACTTTGAAAAAATTTCAACTGGAATTTTAGCAATTTTTTGACGTGAAATTGTAAACATGTGGACATGGATTTTGAAAATTCTAGAGAGAATTTTAAAAGCTTCAACAGAATTTCAACAATTTGGAGAGGGATTTGAAAAGTTTCAATGGGAATGGGAATAATTGGGACAAAAAATGGAAAATTTTGAAGGGACTTTGAAAAAATTTCAACTGGAATTTTAGCCATTTTTTGACGTGAAATTGTAAACATGTGGACATGGATTTTGAAAATTCTAGAGAGAATTTTAAAAGCTTTAACAGAATTTCTATAATTTTGAGAGGGATTTGAAAAGTTTCAATGGGAATGGGAAGAATTGGGACAAAAATTGGAAAATTTTTAAGGGACTTTGAAAAAATTTCAACTGGAATTTTAGCCATTTTTTGACGTGAAATTGTAAACATGTGGACATGGATTTTGAAAATTCTAGAGAGAATTTTAAAAGCTTCAACAGAATTTCAACAATTTTGAGAGGGATTTGAAAAGTTTCAATGGGAATGGGAAGAATTGGGACAAAAATTGGAAAATTTTTAAGGGACTTTGAAAAAATTTCAACTGGAATTTTAGCATTTTTTGACGTGAAATCGTAAACATGTGGACATGGATTTTGAAAATTCTAGAGAGAATTTTAAAAGCTTCAACAGAATTTCAACACTTTTGAGAGGGATTTGAAAAGTTTCAATGGGAATGGGAAGAATTGGGACAAAAATTGGAAAATTTTTAAGGGACTTTGAAAAAATTTCAGCTGGAATTTTAGCCATTTTTTTTACGTGAAATTATAAACATGTGGACATGGATTTTGAAAATTCTAGAGAGAATTTTAAAAGCTTCAAGAGAATTTCAACAATTTTGAGAGGGATTTGAAAAGTTTCAATGGGAATGGGAAGAATTGGGACAAAAATTGGAACATTTTTCAGGGACTTTGAAAAAATTTCAACTGGAATTTTAGCATTTTTTGACGTGAAATTGTAAACATGTGGACATGGATTTTGAAAATTCTAGAGAGAATTTTAAAAGCTTTAACAGAATTTCTACAATTTTGAGAGGGATTTGAAAAGTTTCAATGGGAATGGGAAGAATTGGGACAAAAATTGGAAAATTTTTAAGGGACTTTGAAAAAATTTCAACTGGAATTTTAGCCATTTTTTGACGTGAAATTGTAAACATGTGGACATGGATTTTGAAAATTCTAGAGAGAATTTTAAAAGCTTCAACAGAATTTCAACAATTTTGAGAGGGATTTGAAAAGTTTCAATGGGAATGGGAAGAATTGGGACAAAAATTGGAAAATTTTGAAGGGACTTTGAAAAAATTTCAACTGGAATTTTAGCCATTTTTTGATGTGAAATTGTAAACATGTGGACATGGATTTTGAAAATTCTAGAGAGAATTTTAAAAGCTTCAACAGAATTTCAACAATTTTGAGAGGGATTTGAAAAGTTTCAATGGGAATGGGAAGAATTGGGACAAAAATTGGAAAATTTTTAAGGGACTTTGAAAAAATTTCAACTGGAATTTTAGCCATTTTTTGATGTGAAATTGTAAACATGTGGACATGGATTTTGAAAATTCTAGAGAGAATTTTAAAAGCTTCAACAGAATTTCTACAATTTTGAGAGGGATTTGAAAAGTTTCAATGGGAATGGGAAGAATTGGGACAAAAATTGGAAAATTTTTCAGGGACTTTGAAAAAATTTCAACTGGAATTTTAGCCATTTTTTGACGTGAAATTGTAAACATGTGGACATGGATTTTGAAAATTCTAGAGAGAATTTTAAAAGCTTCAACAGAATTTCAACAATTTTGAGAGGGATTTGAAAAGTTTCAATGGGAATGGGAAGAATTGGGACAAAAATTGGAACATTTTTAAGGGACTTTGAAAAAATTTCAACTGGAATTTTAGCCATTTTTTTTACGTGAAATTATAAACATGTGGACATGGATTTTGAAAATTCTAGAGAGAATTTTAAAAGCTTCAAGAGAATTTCAACAATTTTGAGAGGGATTTGAAAAGTTTCAATGGGAATGGGAAGAATTGGGACAAAAATTGGAACATTTTTAAGGGACTTTGAAAAAATTTCAACTGGAATTTTAGCATTTTTTGACGTGAAATTGTAAACATGTGGACATGGATTTTGAAAATTCTAGAGAGAATTTTAAAAGCTTTAACAGAATTTCTACAATTTTGAGAGGGATTTGAAAAGTTTCAATGGGAATGGGAAGAATTGGGACAAAAATTGGAAAATTTTTAAGGGACTTTGAAAAAATTTCAACTGGAATTTTAGCCATTTTTTTACGTGAAATGGTAAACATGTGGACATGGATTTTGAAAATTCTAGAGAGAATTTTAAAAGCTTCAACAGAATTTCAACAATTTTGAGAGGGATTTGAAAAGTTTCAATGGGAATGGGAAGAATTGGGACAAAAATTGGAAAATTTTGAAGGGACTTTGAAAAAATTTCAACTGGAATTTTAGCCATTTTTTGATGTGAAATTGTAAACATGTGGACATGGATTTTGAAAATTCTAGAGAGAATTTTAAAAGCTTCAAGAGAATTTCAACAATTTGGAGAGGGATTTGAAAAGTTTCAATGGGAATGGGAAGAATTGGGACAAAAATTGGAAAATTTTTAGGGGACTTTGAAAAAATTTCAACTGGAATTTTAGCCATTTTTTGACGTGAAATTGTAAACATGTGGACATGGATTTTGAAAATTCTAGAGAGAATTTTAAAAGCTTCAACAGAATTTCAACAATTTTGAGAGGGATTTGAAAAGTTTCAATGGGAATGGGAAGAATTGGAACAAAAATTGGAAAATTTTTAAGGGACTTTGAAAAAATTTCAACTGGAATTTTAGCATTTTTTGATGTGAAATTGTAAACATGTGGACATGGATTTTGAAAATTCTAGAGAGAATTTTAAAAGCTTCAACAGAATTTCAACAATTTTGAGAGGGATTTGAAAAGTTTCAATGGGAATGGGAAGAATTGGGACAAAAATTGGAAAATTTTGAAGGGACTTTGAAAAATTTCAACTGGAATTTTAGCCATTTTTTGACGTGAAATTGTAAACATGTGGACATGGATTTTGAAAATTCTAGAGAGAATTTTAAAAGCTTCAACAGAATTTCAACAATTTTGAGAGGGATTTGAAAAGTTTCAATGGGAATGGGAAGAATTGGGACAAAAATTGGAAAATTTTTAAGGGACTTTGAAAAAATTTCAACTGGAATTTTAGCCATTTTTTGACGTGAAATTGTAAACATGTGGACATGGATTTTGAAAATTCTAGAGAGAATTTTAAAAGCTTCAACAGAATTTCAACAATTTTGAGAGGGATTTGAAAAGTTTCAATGGGAATGGGAAGAATTGGGACAAAAATTGGAACATTTTTAAGGGACTTTGAAAAAATTTCAACTGGAATTTTAGCATTTTTTGACGTGAAATTGTAAACATGTGGACATGGATTTTGAAAATTCTAGAGAGAATTTTAAAAGCTTTAACAGAATTTCTACAATTTTGAGAGGGATTTGAAAAGTTTCAATGGGAATGGGAAGAATTGGGACAAAAATTGGAAAATTTTTAAGGGACTTTGAAAAAATTTCAACTGGAATTTTAGCCATTTTTTTACGTGAAATGGTAAACATGTGGACATGGATTTTGAAAATTCTAGAGAGAATTTTAAAAGCTTCAACAGAATTTCAACAATTTTGAGAGGGATTTGAAAAGTTTCAATGGGAATGGGAAGAATTGGGACAAAAATTGGAAAATTTTGAAGGGACTTTGAAAAAATTTCAACTGGAATTTTAGCCATTTTTTGATGTGAAATTGTAAACATGTGGACATGGATTTTGAAAATTCTAGAGAGAATTTTAAAAGCTTCAAGAGAATTTCAACAATTTGGAGAGGGATTTGAAAAGTTTCAATGGGAATGGGAAGAATTGGGACAAAAATTGGAAAATTTTTAGGGGACTTTGAAAAAATTTCAACTGGAATTTTAGCCATTTTTTGACGTGAAATTGTAAACATGTGGACATGGATTTTGAAAATTCTAGAGAGAATTTTAAAAGCTTCAACAGAATTTCAACAATTTTGAGAGGGATTTGAAAAGTTTCAATGGGAATGGGAAGAATTGGAACAAAAATTGGAAAATTTTTAAGGGACTTTGAAAAAATTTCAACTGGAATTTTAGCATTTTTTGATGTGAAATTGTAAACATGTGGACATGGATTTTGAAAATTCTAGAGAGAATTTTAAAAGCTTCAACAGAATTTCAACAATTTTGAGAGGGATTTGAAAAGTTTCAATGGGAATGGGAAGAATTGGGACAAAAATTGGAAAATTTTGAAGGGACTTTGAAAAAATTTCAACTGGAATTTTAGCCATTTTTTGACGTGAAATTGTAAACATGTGGACATGGATTTTGAAAATTCTAGAGAGAATTTTAAAAGCTTCAACAGAATTTCAACAATTTTGAGAGGGATTTGAAAAGTTTCAATGGGAATGGGAAGAATTGGGACAAAAATTGGAAAATTTTGAAGGGACTTTGAAAAAATTTCAACTGGAATTTTAGCATTTTTTTGACGTGAAATTGTAAACATGTGGACATGGATTTTGAAAATTCTAGAGAGAATTTTAAAAGCTTCAACAGAATTTCTACAATTTTGAGAGGGATTTGAAAAGTTTCAATGGGAATGGGAAGAATTGGGACAAAAATGGGAAAATTTTTAAGGGACTTTGAAAAAATTTCAACTGGAATTTTAGCCATTTTTTTATGTGAAATTGTAAACATGTGGACATGGATTTTGAAAATTCTAGAGAGAATTTTAAAAGCTTCAACAGAATTTCAACAATTTGGAGAGGGATTTGAAAAGTTTCAATGGGAATGGGAATAATTGGGTTAAAAAATGGAAAATTTTGAAGGGACTTTGAAAAAATTTCAACTGGAATTTTAGCCATTTTTTGACGTGAAATTGTAAACATGTGGACATGGATTTTGAAAATTCTAGAGAGAATTTTAAAAGCTTTAACAGAATTTCTATAATTTTGAGAGGGATTTGAAAAGTTTCAATGGGAATGGGAAGAATTGGGACAAAAATTGGAAAATTTTTAAGGGACTTTGAAAAAATTTCAACTGGAATTTTAGCCATTTTTTGACGTGAAATTGTAAACATGTGGACATGGATTTTGAAAATTCTAGAGAGAATTTTAAAAGCTTCAACAGAATTTCAACAATTTTGAGAGGGATTTGAAAAGTTTCAATGGGAATGGGAAGAATTGGGACAAAAATTGGAAAATTTTTAAGGGACTTTGAAAAAATTTCAACTGGAATTTTAGCATTTTTTGACGTGAAATCGTAAACATGTGGACATGGATTTTGAAAATTCTAGAGAGAATTTTAAAAGCTTCAACAGAATTTCAACACTTTTGAGAGGGATTTGAAAAGTTTCAATGGGAATGGGAAGAATTGGGACAAAAATTGGAAAATTTTTAAGGGACTTTGAAAAAATTTCAGCTGGAATTTTAGCCATTTTTTTTACGTGAAATTATAAACATGTGGACATGGATTTTGAAAATTCTAGAGAGAATTTTAAAAGCTTCAAGAGAATTTCAACAATTTTGAGAGGGATTTGAAAAGTTTCAATGGGAATGGGAAGAATTGGGACAAAAATTGGAACATTTTTCAGGGACTTTGAAAAAATTTCAACTGGAATTTTAGCATTTTTTGACGTGAAATTGTAAACATGTGGACATGGATTTTGAAAATTCTAGAGAGAATTTTAAAAGCTTTAACAGAATTTCTACAATTTTGAGAGGGATTTGAAAAGTTTCAATGGGAATGGGAAGAATTGGGACAAAAATTGGAAAATTTTTAAGGGACTTTGAAAAAATTTCAACTGGAATTTTAGCCATTTTTTGACGTGAAATTGTAAACATGTGGACATGGATTTTGAAAATTCTAGAGAGAATTTTAAAAGCTTCAACAGAATTTCAACAATTTTGAGAGGGATTTGAAAAGTTTCAATGGGAATGGGAAGAATTGGGACAAAAATTGGAAAATTTTGAAGGGACTTTGAAAAAATTTCAACTGGAATTTTAGCCATTTTTTGATGTGAAATTGTAAACATGTGGACATGGATTTTGAAAATTCTAGAGAGAATTTTAAAAGCTTCAACAGAATTTCAACAATTTTGAGAGGGATTTGAAAAGTTTCAATGGGAATGGGAAGAATTGGGACAAAAATTGGAAAATTTTTAAGGGACTTTGAAAAAATTTCAACTGGAATTTTAGCCATTTTTTGATGTGAAATTGTAAACATGTGGACATGGATTTTGAAAATTCTAGAGAGAATTTTAAAAGCTTCAACAGAATTTCTACAATTTTGAGAGGGATTTGAAAAGTTTCAATGGGAATGGGAAGAATTGGGACAAAAATTGGAAAATTTTTCAGGGACTTTGAAAAAATTTCAACTGGAATTTTAGCCATTTTTTGACGTGAAATTGTAAACATGTGGACATGGATTTTGAAAATTCTAGAGAGAATTTTAAAAGCTTCAACAGAATTTCAACAATTTTGAGAGGGATTTGAAAAGTTTCAATGGGAATGGGAAGAATTGGGACAAAAATTGGAACATTTTTAAGGGACTTTGAAAAAATTTCAACTGGAATTTTAGCCATTTTTTTTACGTGAAATTATAAACATGTGGACATGGATTTTGAAAATTCTAGAGAGAATTTTAAAAGCTTCAAGAGAATTTCAACAATTTTGAGAGGGATTTGAAAAGTTTCAATGGGAATGGGAAGAATTGGGACAAAAATTGGAACATTTTTAAGGGACTTTGAAAAAATTTCAACTGGAATTTTAGCATTTTTTGACGTGAAATTGTAAACATGTGGACATGGATTTTGAAAATTCTAGAGAGAATTTTAAAAGCTTTAACAGAATTTCTACAATTTTGAGAGGGATTTGAAAAGTTTCAATGGGAATGGGAAGAATTGGGACAAAAATTGGAAAATTTTTAAGGGACTTTGAAAAAATTTCAACTGGAATTTTAGCCATTTTTTTACGTGAAATGGTAAACATGTGGACATGGATTTTGAAAATTCTAGAGAGAATTTTAAAAGCTTCAACAGAATTTCAACAATTTTGAGAGGGATTTGAAAAGTTTCAATGGGAATGGGAAGAATTGGGACAAAAATTGGAAAATTTTGAAGGGACTTTGAAAAAATTTCAACTGGAATTTTAGCCATTTTTTGATGTGAAATTGTAAACATGTGGACATGGATTTTGAAAATTCTAGAGAGAATTTTAAAAGCTTCAAGAGAATTTCAACAATTTGGAGAGGGATTTGAAAAGTTTCAATGGGAATGGGAAGAATTGGGACAAAAATTGGAAAATTTTTAGGGGACTTTGAAAAAATTTCAACTGGAATTTTAGCCATTTTTTGACGTGAAATTGTAAACATGTGGACATGGATTTTGAAAATTCTAGAGAGAATTTTAAAAGCTTCAACAGAATTTCAACAATTATGAGAGGGATTTGAAAAGTTTCAATGGGAATGGCAAGTACTGGGACAAAAATTGGAAAATTTTTAAGGGACTTTGAAAAAATTTCAACTGGAATTTTAGCCATTTTTTTACGTGAAATTGTAAACATGTGGACATGGATTTTGAAAATTCTAGAGAGAATTTTAAAAGCTTCAACAGAATTTCAACAATTTTGAGAGGGATTTGAAAAGTTTCAATGGGAATGGGAAGAATTGGGACAAAAATTGGAAAATTTTGAAGGGACTTTGAAAAAATTTCAACTGGAATTTTAGCCATTTTTTGACGTGAAATTGTAAACATGTGGACATGGATTTTGAAAATTCTAGAGAGAATTTTAAAAGCTTCAACAGAATTTCAACAATTTTGAGAGGGATTTGAAAAGTTTCAATGGGAATGGGAAGAATTGGGACAAAAATTGGAAAATTTTTAAGGGACTTTGAAAAAATTTCAACTGGAATTTTAGCCATTTTTTGACGTGAAATTGTAAACATGTGGACATGGATTTTGAAAATTCTAGAGAGAATTTTAAAAGCTTCAACAGAATTTCAACAATTTTGAGAGGGATTTGAAAAGTTTCAATGGGAATGGGAAGAATTGGGACAAAAATTGGAACATTTTTAAGGGACTTTGAAAAAATTTCAACTGGAATTTTAGCATTTTTTGACGTGAAATTGTAAACATGTGGACATGGATTTTGAAAATTCTAGAGAGAATTTTAAAAGCTTTAACAGAATTTCTACAATTTTGAGAGGGATTTGAAAAGTTTCAATGGGAATGGGAAGAATTGGGACAAAAATTGGAAAATTTTTAAGGGACTTTGAAAAAATTTCAACTGGAATTTTAGCCATTTTTTTACGTGAAATGGTAAACATGTGGACATGGATTTTGAAAATTCTAGAGAGAATTTTAAAAGCTTCAACAGAATTTCAACAATTTTGAGAGGGATTTGAAAAGTTTCAATGGGAATGGGAAGAATTGGGACAAAAATTGGAAAATTTTGAAGGGACTTTGAAAAAATTTCAACTGGAATTTTAGCCATTTTTTGATGTGAAATTGTAAACATGTGGACATGGATTTTGAAAATTCTAGAGAGAATTTTAAAAGCTTCAAGAGAATTTCAACAATTTGGAGAGGGATTTGAAAAGTTTCAATGGGAATGGGAAGAATTGGGACAAAAATTGGAAAATTTTTAGGGGACTTTGAAAAAATTTCAACTGGAATTTTAGCCATTTTTTGACGTGAAATTGTAAACATGTGGACATGGATTTTGAAAATTCTAGAGAGAATTTTAAAAGCTTCAACAGAATTTCAACAATTTTGAGAGGGATTTGAAAAGTTTCAATGGGAATGGGAAGAATTGGAACAAAAATTGGAAAATTTTTAAGGGACTTTGAAAAAATTTCAACTGGAATTTTAGCATTTTTTGATGTGAAATTGTAAACATGTGGACATGGATTTTGAAAATTCTAGAGAGAATTTTAAAAGCTTCAACAGAATTTCAACAATTTTGAGAGGGATTTGAAAAGTTTCAATGGGAATGGGAAGAATTGGGACAAAAATTGGAAAATTTTGAAGGGACTTTGAAAAAATTTCAACTGGAATTTTAGCCATTTTTTGACGTGAAATTGTAAACATGTGGACATGGATTTTGAAAATTCTAGAGAGAATTTTAAAAGCTTCAACAGAATTTCAACAATTTTGAGAGGGATTTGAAAAGTTTCAATGGGAATGGGAAGAATTGGGACAAAAATTGGAAAATTTTTAAGGGACTTTGAAAAAATTTCAACTGGAATTTTAGCCATTTTTTGACGTGAAATTGTAAACATGTGGACATGGATTTTGAAAATTCTAGAGAGAATTTTAAAAGCTTCAACAGAATTTCAACAATTTTGAGAGGGATTTGAAAAGTTTCAATGGGAATGGGAAGAATTGGGACAAAAATTGGAAAATTTTTAAGGGACTTTGAAAAAATTTCAACTGGAATTTTAGCCATTTTTTGACGTGAAATTGTAAACATGTGGACATGGATTTTGAAAATTCTAGAGAGAATTTTAAAAGCTTCAACAGAATTTCTACAATTTTGAGAGGGATTTGAAAAGTTTCAATGGGAATGGGAAGAATTGGGACAAAAATTGGAAAATTTTGAAGGGACTTTGAAAAAATTTCAACTGGAATTTTAGCATTTTTTTGACGTGAAATTGTAAACATGTGGACATGGATTTTGAAAATTCTAGAGAGAATTTTAAAAGCTTTAACAGAATTTCTACAATTTTGAGAGGGATTTGAAAAGTTTCAATGGGAATGGGAAGAATTGGGACAAAAATGGGAAAATTTTTAAGGGACTTTGAAAAAATTTCAACTGGAATTTCAGCAATTTTTTGACGTGAAATTGTAAACATGTGGACATGGATTTTGAAAATTCTAGAGAGAATTTTAAAAGCTTCAACAGAATTTCAACACTTTTGAGAGGGATTTGAAAAGTTTCAATGGGAATGGGAAGAATTGGGACAAAAATTGGAAAATTTTGAAGGGACTTTGAAAAAATTTCAACTGGAATTTTAGCCATTTTTTGATGTGAAATTGTAAACATGTGGACATGGATTTTGAAAATTCTAGAGAGAATTTTAAAAGCTTCAACAGAATTTCAACAATTTTGAGAGGGATTTGAAAAGTTTCAATGGGAATGGGAAGAATTGGGACAAAAATTGGAAAATTTTGAAGGGACTTTGAAAAAATTTCAACTGGAATTTTAGCATTTTTTTGACGTGAAATTGTAAACATGTGGACATGGATTTTGAAAATTCTAGAGAGAATTTTAAAAGCTTTAACAGAATTTCTACAATTTTGAGAGGGATTTGAAAAGTTTCAATGGGAATGGGAAGAATTGGGACAAAAATGGGAAAATTTTTAAGGGACTTTGAAAAAATTTCAACTGGAATTTCAGCAATTTTTTGACGTGAAATTGTAAACATGTGGACATGGATTTTGAAAATTCTAGAGAGAATTTTAAAAGCTTCAACAGAATTTCAACACTTTTGAGAGGGATTTGAAAAGTTTCAATGGGAATGGGAAGAATTGGGACAAAAATTGGAAAATTTTGAAGGGACTTTGAAAAAATTTCAACTGGAATTTTAGCCATTTTTTGATGTGAAATTGTAAACATGTGGACATGGATTTTGAAAATTCTAGAGAGAATTTTAAAAGCTTCAACAGAATTTCAACAATTTTGAGAGGGATTTGAAAAGTTTCAATGGGAATGGGAAGAATTGGGACAAAAATTGGAAAATTTTTAAGGGACTTTGAAAAAATTTCAACTGGAATTTTAGCCATTTTTTGATGTGAAATTGTAAACATGTGGACATGGATTTTGAAAATTCTAGAGAGAATTTTAAAAGCTTCAACAGAATTTCAACAATTTTGAGAGGGATTTGAAAAGTTTCAATGGGAATGGGAAGAATTGGGACAAAAATTGGAAAATTTTTAAGGGACTTTGAAAAATTTCAACTGGAATTTTAGCCATTTTTTGACGTGAAATTGTAAACATGTGGACATGGATTTTGAAAATTCTAGAGAGAATTTTAAAAGCTTCAACAGAATTTCAACAATTTTGAGAGGGATTTGAAAAGTTTCAATGGGAATGGGAAGAATTGGAACAAAAATTGTAAAATTTTTAAGGGACTTTGAAAAAATTTCAACTGGAATTTTAGCCATTTTTTGACGTGAAATTGTAAACATGTGGACATGGATTTTGAAAATTCTAGAGAGAATTTAAAAGCTTCAACAGAATTTCAACACTTTTGAGAGGGATTTGAAAAGTTTCAATGGGAATGGGAAGAATTGGGACAAAAATTGGAAAATTTTTCAGGGACTTTGAAAAAATTTCAACTGGAATTTTAGCCATTTTTTGACGTGAAATTGTAAACATGTGGACATGGATTTTGAAAATTCTAGAGAGAATTTTAAAAGCTTCAACAGAACTTCAACAATTTTGAGAGGGATTTGAAAAGTTTCCATGGGAATGGGAAGAATTGGGACAAAAATTGGAAAATTTTTAAGGGACTTTGAAAAAATTTCAACTGGAATTTTAGCCATTTTTTGACGTGAAATTGTAAACATGTGGACATGGATTTTGAAAATTCTAGAGAGAATTTTAAAAGCTTCAACAGAATTTCAACAATTTTGAGAGGGATTTGAAAAGTTTCCATGGGAATGGGAAGAATTGGGACAAAAACTGGAAAATTTTTAAGGGACTTTGAAAAAATTTCAACTGGAATTTTAGCCATTTTTTTACGTGAAATTGTAAACATGTGGACATGGATTTTGAAAATTCTAGAGAGAATTTTAAAAGCTTCAACAGAATTTCATCACTTTTGAGAGGGATTTCAAAAGTTTCAATGGGAATGGGAAGAATTGGGACAAAAATTGGAAAATTTTTAAGGGACTTTGAAAAAATTTCAACTGGAATTTTAGCCATTTTTTGACGTGAAATTGTAAACATGTGGACATGGATTTTGAAAATTCTAGAGAGAATTTTAAAAGCTTCAACAGAATTTCAACAATTTTGAGAGGGATTTGAAAAGTTTCAATGGGAATGGGAAGAATTGGGACAAAAATTGGAAAATTTTTAAGGGACTTTGAAAAAATTTCAACTGGAATTTTAGCCATTTTTTGACGTGAAATTGTAAACATGTGGACATGGATTTTGAAAATTCTAGAGAGAATTTTAAAAGCTTCAACAGAATTTCTACAATTTTGAGAGGGATTTGAAAAGTTTCAATGGGAATGGGAAGAATTGGGACAAAAATTGGAAAATTTTGAAGGGACTTTGAAAAAATTTCAACTGGAATTTTAGCATTTTTTTGACGTGAAATTGTAAACATGTGGACATGGATTTTGAAAATTCTAGAGAGAATTTTAAAAGCTTTAACAGAATTTCTACAATTTTGAGAGGGATTTGAAAAGTTTCAATGGGAATGGGAAGAATTGGGACAAAAATGGGAAAATTTTTAAGGGACTTTGAAAAATTTCAACTGGAATTTCAGCAATTTTTTGACGTGAAATTGTAAACATGTGGACATGGATTTTGAAAATTCTAGAGAGAATTTTAAAAGCTTCAACAGAATTTCAACACTTTTGAGAGGGATTTGAAAAGTTTCAATGGGAATGGGAAGAATTGGGACAAAAATTGGAAAATTTTGAAGGGACTTTGAAAAAATTTCAACTGGAATTTTAGCCATTTTTTGATGTGAAATTGTAAACATGTGGACATGGATTTTGAAAATTCTAGAGAGAATTTTAAAAGCTTCAACAGAATTTCAACAATTTTGAGAGGGATTTGAAAAGTTTCAATGGGAATGGGAAGAATTGGGACAAAAATTGGAAAATTTTGAAGGGACTTTGAAAAAATTTCAACTGGAATTTTAGCATTTTTTTGACGTGAAATTGTAAACATGTGGACATGGATTTGAAAATTCTAGAGAGAATTTTAAAAGCTTTAACAGAATTTCTACAATTTTGAGAGGGATTTGAAAAGTTTCAATGGGAATGGGAAGAATTGGGACAAAAATGGGAAAATTTTTAAGGGACTTTGAAAAAATTTCAACTGGAATTTCAGCAATTTTTTGACGTGAAATTGTAAACATGTGGACATGGATTTTGAAAATTCTAGAGAGAATTTTAAAAGCTTCAACAGAATTTCAACACTTTTGAGAGGGATTTGAAAAGTTTCAATGGGAATGGGAAGAATTGGGACAAAAATTGGAAAATTTTGAAGGACTTTGAAAAAATTTCAACTGGAATTTTAGCCATTTTTGATGTGAAATTGTAAACATGTGGACATGGATTTTGAAAATTCTAGAGAGAATTTTAAAAGCTTCAACAGAATTTCAACAATTTTGAGAGGGATTTGAAAAGTTTCAATGGGAATGGGAAGAATTGGGACAAAAATTGGAAAATTTTTAAGGGACTTTGAAAAAATTTCAACTGGAATTTTAGCCATTTTTTGATGTGAAATTGTAAACATGTGGACATGGATTTTGAAAATTCTAGAGAGAATTTTAAAAGCTTCAACAGAATTTCAACAATTTTGAGAGGGATTTGAAAAGTTTCAATGGGAATGGGAAGAATTGGGACAAAAATTGGAAAATTTTTAAGGGACTTTGAAAAAATTTCAACTGGAATTTTAGCCATTTTTTGACGCGTGAAATTGTAAACATGTGGACATGGATTTTGAAAATTCTAGAGAGAATTTTAAAAGCTTCAACAGAATTTCAACAATTTTGAGAGGGATTTGAAAAGTTTCAATGGGAATGGGAAGAATTGGAACAAAAATTGTAAAATTTTTAAGGGACTTTGAAAAAATTTCAACTGGAATTTTAGCCATTTTTTGACGTGAAATTGTAAACATGTGGACATGGATTTTGAAAATTCTAGAGAGAATTTTAAAAGCTTCAACAGAATTTCAACACTTTTGAGAGGGATTTGAAAAGTTTCAATGGGAATGGGAAGAATTGGGACAAAAATTGGAAAATTTTTAAGGGACTTTGAAAAAATTTCAACTGGAATTTTAGCCATTTTTTGACGTGAAATTGTAAACATGTGGACATGGATTTTGAAAATTCTAGAGAGAATTTTAAAAGCTTCAACAGAACTTCAACAATTTTGAGAGGGATTTGAAAAGTTTCCATGGGAATGGGAAGAATTGGGACAAAAATTGGAAAATTTTTAAGGGACTTTGAAAAAATTTCAACTGGAATTTTAGCCATTTTTGACGTGAAATTGTAAACATGTGGACATGGATTTTGAAAATTCTAGAGAGAATTTTAAAAGCTTCAACAGAATTTCAACAATTTTGAGAGGGATTTGAAAAGTTTCCATGGGAATGGGAAGAATTGGGACAAAAACTGGAAAATTTTTAAGGGACTTTGAAAAATTTCAACTGGAATTTTAGCCATTTTTTTACGTGAAATTGTAAACATGTGGACATGGATTTTGAAAATTCTAGAGAGAATTTTAAAAGCTTCAACAGAATTTCATCACTTTTGAGAGGGATTTCAAAAGTTTCAATGGGAATGGGAAGAATTGGGACAAAAATTGGAAAATTTTTAAGGGACTTTGAAAAAATTTCAAACTGGAATTTTAGCCATTTTTTGACGTGAAATTGTAAACATGTGGACATGGATTTTGAAAATTCTAGAGAGAATTTTAAAAGCTTCAACAGAATTTCAACAATTTTGAGAGGGATTTGAAAAGTTTCAATGGGAATGGGAAGAATTGGGACAAAAATTGGAAAATTTTTAAGGGACTTTGAAAAAATTTCAACTGGAATTTTAGCCATTTTTTGACGTGAAATTGTAAACATGTGGACATGGATTTTGAAAATTCTAGAGAGAATTTTAAAAGCTTCAACAGAATTTCTACAATTTTGAGAGGGATTTCAAAAGTTTCAATGGGAATGGGAAGAATTGGGACAAAAATTGGAAAATTTTTAAGGGACTTTGAAAAAATTTCAACTGGAATTTTAGCCATTTTTTGACGTGAAATTGTAAACATGTGGACATGGATTTTGAAAATTCTAGAGAGAATTTTAAAAGCTTCAAGAGAATTTCAACAATTTTGAGAGGGATTTGAAAAGTTTCAATGGGAATGGGAAGAATTGGGACAAAAATTGGAAAATTTTTAAGGGACTTTGAAAAAATTTCAACTGGAATTTTAGCATTTTTTGACGTGAAATTGTAAACATGTGGACATGGATTTTGAAAATTCTAGAGAGAATTTTAAAAGCTTCAACAGAATTTCAACAATTTTGAGAGGGATTTGAAAAGTTTCAATGGGAATGGGAAGAATTGGGACAAAAATTGGAAAATTTTTAAGGGACTTTGAAAAAATTTCAACTGGAATTTTAGCCATTTTTTTACGTGAAATTGTAAACATGTGGACATGGATTTTGAAAATTCTAGAGAGAATTTTAAAAGCTTCAACAGAATTTCAACAATTGAGAGGGATTTGAAAAGTTTCAATGGGAATGGGAAGAATTGGGACAAAAATTGGAAAATTTTGAAGGGACTTTGAAAAAATTTCAACTGGAATTTTAGCCATTTTTTGACGTGAAATTGTAAACATGTGGCCATGGATTTTGAAAATTCTAGAGAGAATTTTAAAAGCTTCAACAGAATTTCAACAATTTTGAGAGGGATTTGAAAAGTTTCAATGGGAATGGGAAGAATTGGGACAAAAATTGGAACATTTTTAAGGGACTTTGAAAAAATTTCAACTGGAATTTTAGCCATTTTTTTACGTGAAATTGTAAACATGTGGACATGGATTTTGAAAATTCTAGAGAGAATTTTAAAAGCTTCAACAGAATTTCAACACTTTTGAGAGGGATTTGAAAAGTTTCAATGGGAATGGGAAGAATTGGGACAAAAATTGGAAAATTTTTAAGGGACTTTGAAAAAATTTCAACTGGAATTTTAGCCATTTTTTGACGTGAAATTGTAAACATGTGGACATGGATTTTGAAAATTCTAGAGAGAATTTTAAAAGCTTCAACAGAATTTCTACAATTTTGAGAGGGATTTGAAAAGTTTCAATGGGAATGGGAAGAATTGGGACAAAAATTGGAAAGTTTTTAAGGGACTTTGAAAAAATTTCAACTGGAATTTTAGCCATTTTTTGACGTGAAATTGTAAACATGTGGACATGGATTTTGAAAATTCTAGAGAGAATTTTAAAAGCTTCAACAGAATTTCAACAATTTTGAGAGGGATTTGAAAAGTTTCAATGGGAATGGGAAGAATTGGGACAAAAATGGGAAAATTTTTAAGGGACTTTGAAAAAATTTCAACTGGAATTTTAGCCATTTTTTGACGTGAAATTGTAAACATGTGGACATGGATTTTGAAAATTCTAGAGAGAATTTTAAAAGCTTCAACAGAATTTCAACAATTTTGAGAGGGATTTGAAAAGTTTCAATGGGAATGGGAAGAATTGGGACAAAAATTGGAAAATTTTTAAGGGACTTTGAAAAAATTTCAACTGGAATTTTAGCATTTTTTTTACGTGAAATTGTAAACATGTGGACATGGATTTTGAAAATTCTAGAGAGAATTTTAAAAGTTTCAACAGAATTTCAACAATTTTGAGAGGGATTTGAAAAGTTTCAATGGGAATGGGAAGAATTGGGACAAAAATTGGAAAATTTTTAAGGGACTTTGAAAACATTCAACTGGAATTTTAGCCATTTTTTGACGTGAAATTGTAAACATGTGGACATGGATTTTGAAAATTCTAGAGAGAATTTTAAAAGCTTCAACAGAATTTCAACAATTTTGAGAGGGATTTGAAAAGTTCAATGGGAATGGGAAGAATTGGGACAAAAATTGGAACATTTTTAAGGGACTTTGAAAAAAATTTCAACTGGAATTTTAGCCATTTTTTGACGTGAAATTGTAAACATGTGGACATGGATTTTGAAAATTCTAGAGAGAATTTTAAAAGCTTCAACAGAATTTCAACAATTTGGAGAGGGATTTGAAAAGTTTCAATGGGAATGGGAAGAATTGGGACAAAAATTGGAAAATTTTTCAGGGACTTTGAAAAAATTTCAACTGGAATTTTAGCCATTTTTTTACGTGAAATTGTAAACATGTGGACATGGATTTTGAAAATTCTAGAGAGAATTTTAAAAGCTTTAACAGAATTTCAACAATTTTGAGAGGGATTTGAAAAGTTTCAATGGGAATGGGAAGAATTGGGACAAAAATTGGAAAATTTTTAAGGGACTTTGAAAAAATTTCAACTGGAATTTTAGCCATTTTTTGACGTGAAATTGTAAACATGTGGACATGGATTTTGAAAATTCTAGAGAGAATTTTAAAAGCTTCAACAGAATTTCAACAATTTTGAGAGGGATTTGAAAAGTTTCAATGGGAATGGGAAGAATTGGGACAAAAATTGGAAAATTTTTAAGGGACTTTGAAAAAATTTCAACTGGAATTTTAGCATTTTTTGACGTGAAATTGTAAACATGTGGACATGGATTTTGAAAATTCTAGAGAGAATTTTAAAAGCTTCAACAGAATTTCAACAATTTTGAGAGGGATTTGAAAAGTTTCAATGGGAATGGGAAGAATTGGGACAAAAATTGGAAAATTTTTAAGGGACTTTGAAAAAATTTCAACTGGAATTTTAGCCATTTTTTGACGTGAAATTGTAAACATGTGGACATGGATTTTGAAAATTCTAGAGAGAATTTTAAAAGCTTCAACAGAATTTCAACAATTTTGAGAGGGATTTGAAAAGTTTCAATGGGAATGGGAAGAATTGGGACAAAAATTGGAAAATTTTTAAGGGACTTTGAAAAAATTTCAACTGGAATTTTAGCAATTTTTTGACGTGAAATTGTAAACATGTGGACATGGATTTTGAAAATTCTAGAGAGAATTTTAAAAGCTTCAACAGAATTTCAACAATTTGGAGAGGGATTTGAAAAGTTTCAATGGGAATGGGAAGAATTGGGACAAAAATTGGAAAATTTTTAAGGGACTTTGAAAAAATTTCAACTGGAATTTTAGCATTTTTTGACGTGAAATTGTAAACATGTGGACATGGATTTTGAAAATTCTAGAGAGAATTTTAAAAGCTTCAACAGAATTTCAACAATTTTGAGAGGGATTTGAAAAGTTTCAATGGGAATGGGAAGAATTGGGACAAAAATTGGAAAATTTTTAAGGGACTTTGAAAAAATTTCAACTGGAATTTTAGCCATTTTTTGACGTGAAATTGTAAACATGTGGACATGGATTTTGAAAATTCTAGAGAGAATTTTAAAAGCTTCAACAGAATTTCAACAATTTTGAGAGGGATTTGAAAAGTTTCAATGGGAATGGGAAGAATTGGGACAAAAATTGGAAAATTTTTCAGGGACTTTGAAAAAATTTCAACTGGAATTTTAGCCATTTTTTGACGTGAAATTGTAAACATGTGGACATGGATTTTGAAAATTCTAGAGAGAATTTTAAAAGCTTCAACAGAATTTCAACAATTTTGAGAGGGATTTCAAAAGTTTCAATGGGAATGGGAAGAATTGGGACAAAAATTGGAAAATTTTTAAGGGACTTTGAAAAAATTTCAACTGGAATTTTAGCAATTTTTTGACGTGAAATTGTAAACATGTGGACATGGATTTTGAAAATTCTAGAGAGAATTTTAAAAGCTTTAACAGAATTTCTACAATTTTGAGAGGGATTTGAAAAGTTTCAATGGGAATGGGAAGAATTGGGACAAAAATGGGAAAATTTTTAAGGGACTTTGAAAAAATTTCAACTGGAATTTTAGCAATTTTTTGACGTGAAATTGTAAACATGTGGACATGGATTTTGAAAATTCTAGAGAGAATTTTAAAAGCTTCAACAGAATTTCAACAATTTTGAGAGGGATTTGAAAAGTTTCAATGGGAATGGGAAGAATTGGGACAAAAATTGGAAAATTTTTAAGGGACTTTGAAAAAATTTCAACTGGAATTTTAGCCATTTTTTTACGTGAAATTGTAAACATGTGGACATGGATTTTGAAAATTCTAGAGAGAATTTTAAAAGCTTTAACAGAATTTCTATAATTTTGAGAGGGATTTGAAAAGTTTCAATGGGAATGGGAAGAATTGGGACAAAAATTGGAAAATTTTTAAGGAACTTTGAAAAAATTTCAACTGGAATTTTAGCCATTTTTTGACGTGAAATTGTAAACATGTGGACATGGATTTTGAAAATTCTAGAGAGAATTTTAAAAGCTTTAACAGAATTTCTACAATTTTGAGAGGGATTTGAAAAGTTTCAATGGGAATGGGAAGAATTGGGACAAAAATTGGAAAATTTTTAAGGGACTTTGAAAAAATTTCAACTGGAATTTTAGCCATTTTTTTACGTGAAATTGTAAACATGTGGACATGGATTTTGAAAATTCTAGAGAGAATTTTAAAAGCTTTAACAGAATTTCTATAATTTTGAGAGGGATTTGAAAAGTTTCAATGGGAATGGGAAGAATTGGGACAAAAATTGGAAAATTTTTCAGGGACTTTGAAAAAATTTCAACTGGAATTTTAGCAATTTTTTGACGTGAAATTGTAAACATGTGGACATGGATTTTGAAAATTCTAGAGAGAATTTTAAAAGCTTCAAGAGAATTTCAACAATTTTGAGAGGGATTTGAAAAGTTTCAATGGGAATGGGAAGAATTGGGACAAAAATTGGAAAATTTTTAAGGGACTTTGAAAAAATTTCAACTGGAATTTTAGCATTTTTTGACGTGAAATTGTAAACATGTGGACATGGATTTTGAAAATTCTAGAGAGAATTTTAAAAGCTTCAACAGAATTTCAACACTTTTGAGAGGGATTTGAAAAGTTTCAATGGGAATGGGAAGAATTGGAACAAAAATTGGAAAATTTTTAAGGGACTTTGAAAAAATTTCAACTGGAATTTTAGCCATTTTTTGACGTGAAATTGTAAACATGTGGACATGGATTTTGAAAATTCTAGAGAGAATTTTAAAAGCTTCAACAGAATTTCAACAATTTTGAGAGGGATTTGAAAAGTTTCAATGGGAATGGGAAGAATTGGGACAAAAATTGGAAAATTTTTAAGGGACTTTGAAAAAATTTCAACTGGAATTTTAGCCATTTTTTGACGTGAAATTGTAAACATGTGGCCATGGATTTTGAAAATTCTAGAGAGAATTTTAAAAGCTTCAACAGAATTTCAACAATTTTGAGAGGGATTTGAAAAGTTTCAATGGGAATGGGAAGAATTGGGACAAAAATTGGAAAATTTTGAAGGGACTTTGAAAAAATTTCAACTGGAATTTTAGCCATTTTTTGACGTGAAATTGTAAACATGTGGACATGGATTTTGAAAATTCTAGAGAGAATTTTAAAAGCTTCAACAGAATTTCAACACTTTTGAGAGGGATTTGAAAAGTTTCAATGGGAATGGGAAGAATTGGGACAAAAACTGGAAAATTTTTAAGGGACTTTGAAAAAATTTCAACTGGAATTTTAGCCATTTTTTGACGTGAAATTGTAAACATGTGGACATGGATTTTGAAAATTCTAGAGAGAATTTTAAAAGCTTTAACAGAATTTCTACAATTTTGAGAGGGATTTGAAAAGTTTCAATGGGAATGGGAAGAATTGGGACAAAAATTGGAAAGTTTTTAAGGGACTTTGAAAAAATTTCAACTGGAATTTTAGCCATTTTTTGACGTGAAATTGTAAACATGTGGACATGGATTTTGAAAATTCTAGAGAGAATTTTAAAAGCTTCAAGAGAATTTCAACAATTTTGAGAGGGATTTGAAAAGTTTCAATGGGAATGGGAAGAATTGGGACAAAAATGGGAAAATTTTTAAGGGACTTTGAAAAAATTTCAACTGGAATTTTAGCCATTTTTTGACGTGAAATTGTAAACATGTGGACATGGATTTTGAAAATTCTAGAGAGAATTTTAAAAGCTTCAACAGAATTTCAACAATTTTGAGAGGGATTTGAAAAGTTTCAATGGGAATGGGAAGAATTGGGACAAAAATGGGAAAATTTTTAAGGGACTTTGAAAAAATTTCAACTGGAATTTTAGCATTTTTTTACGTGAAATTGTAAACATGTGGACATGGATTTTGAAAATTCTAGAGAGAATTTTAAAAGTTTCAACAGAATTTCAACAATTTTGAGAGGGATTTGAAAAGTTTCAATGGGAATGGGAAGAATTGGGACAAAAATTGGAAAGTTTTTAAGGGACTTTGAAAAAATTTCAACTGGAATTTTAGCCATTTTTTGACGTGAAATTGTAAACATGTGGACATGGATTTTGAAAATTCTAGAGAGAATTTTAAAAGCTTCAAGAGAATTTCAACAATTTTGAGAGGGATTTGAAAAGTTTCAATGGGAATGGGAAGAATTGGGACAAAAATGGGAAAATTTTTAAGGGACTTTGAAAAAATTTCAACTGGAATTTTAGCCATTTTTTGACGTGAAATTGTAAACATGTGGACATGGATTTTGAAAATTCTAGAGAGAATTTTAAAAGCTTCAACAGAATTTCAACAATTTTGAGAGGGATTTGAAAAGTTTCAATGGGAATGGGAAGAATTGGGACAAAAATTGGAAAGTTTTTAAGGGACTTTGAAAAAATTTCAACTGGAATTTTAGCCATTTTTTGACGTGAAATTGTAAACATGTGGACATGGATTTTGAAAATTCTAGAGAGAATTTTAAAAGCTTCAAGAGAATTTCAACAATTTTGAGAGGGATTTGAAAAGTTTCAATGGGAATGGGAAGAATTGGGACAAAAATGGGAAAATTTTTAAGGGACTTTGAAAAAATTTCAACTGGAATTTTAGCCATTTTTTGACGTGAAATTGTAAACATGTGGACATGGATTTTGAAAATTCTAGAGAGAATTTTAAAAGCTTCAACAGAATTTCAACAATTTTGAGAGGGATTTGAAAAGTTTCAATGGGAATGGGAAGAATTGGGACAAAAATGGGAAAATTTTTAAGGGACTTTGAAAAAATTTCAACTGGAATTTTAGCATTTTTTTACGTGAAATTGTAAACATGTGGACATGGATTTTGAAAATTCTAGAGAGAATTTTAAAAGTTTCAACAGAATTTCAACAATTTTGAGAGGGATTTGAAAAGTTTCAATGGGAATGGGAAGAATTGGGACAAAAATTGGAAAATTTTTAAGGGACTTTGAAAACATTCAACTGGAATTTTAGCCATTTTTTGACGTGAAATTGTAAACATGTGGACATGGATTTTGAAAATTCTAGAGAGAATTTTAAAAGCTTCAAGAGAATTTCAACAATTTTGAGAGGGATTTGAAAAGTTTCAATGGGAATGGGAAGAATTGGGACAAAAATGGGAAAATTTTGAAGGGACTTTGAAAAAATTTCAACTGGAATTTTAGCCATTTTTTGACGTGAAATTGTAAACATGTGGACATGGATTTTGAAAATTCTAGAGAGAATTTTAAAAGCTTCAACAGAATTTCAACAATTATGAGAGGGATTTGAAAAGTTTCAATGGGAATGGCAAGTACTGGGACAAAAATTGGAAAATTTTTAAGGGACTTTGAAAAAATTTCAACTGGAATTTTAGCCATTTTTTTACGTGAAATTGTAAACATGTGGACATGGATTTTGAAAATTCTAGAGAGAATTTTAAAAGCTTCAACAGAATTTCAACAATTTTGAGAGGGATTTGAAAAGTTTCAATGGGAATGGGAAGAATTGGGACAAAAATGGGAAAATTTTTAAGGGACTTTGAAAAAATTTCTACTGGAATTTTAGCATTTTTTTACGTGAAATTGTAAACATGTGGACATGGATATGGAAAATTCTAGAGAGAATTTTAAAAGCTTCAACAGAATTTCAACAATTTTGAGAGGGATTTGAAAAGTTTCAATGGGAATGGGAAGAATTGGGACAAAAATTGGAAAATTTTTAAGGGACTTTGAAAAAATTTCAACTGGAATTTTAGCCATTTTTTGACGTGAAATTGTAAACATGTGGACATGGATTTTGAAAATTCTAGAGAGAATTTTAAAAGATTCAACAGAATTTCTACAATTTTGAGAGGGATTTGAAAAGTTTCAATGGGAATGGGAAGAATTGGGACAAAAATTGGAAAATTTTTAAGAGACTTTGAAAAAATTTCAACTGGAATTTTAGCCATTTTTTTTACGTGAAATTGTAAACATGTGGACATGGATTTTGAAAATTCTAGAGAGAATTTTAAAAGCTTCAACAGAATTTCAACAATTTTGAGAGGGATTTGAAAAGTTTCAATGGGAATGGGAAGAATTGGGACAAAAATTGGAAAATTTTTAAGGGACTTTGAAAAAATTTCAACTGGAATTTTAGCCATTTTTTGATGTGAAATTGTAAACATGTGGACATGGATTTTGAAAATTCTAGAGAGAATTTTAAAAGCTTCAACAGAATTTCAACAATTTTGAGAGGGATTTGAAAAGTTTCAATGGGAATGGGAAGAATTGGGACAAAAATTGGAAAATTTTTAAGGGACTTTGAAAAAATTTCAACTGGAATTTTAGCCATTTTTTGACGTGAAATTGTAAACATGTGGACATGGATTTTGAAAATTCTAGAGATAATTTTAAAAGCTTCAACAGAATTTCAACAATTTTGAGAGGGATTTGAAAAGTTTCAATGGGAATGGGAAGAATTGGGACAAAAATTGGAAAATTTTTCAGGGACTTTGAAAAAATTTCAACTGGAATTTTAGCCATTTTTTGACGTGAAATTGTAAACATGTGGACATGGATTTTGAAAATTCTAGAGAGAATTTTAAAAGCTTCAACAGAATTTCAACAATTTTGAGAGGGATTTGAAAAGTTTCAATGGGAATGGGAAGAATTGGGACAAAAATTGGAAAATTTTGAAGGGACTTTGAAAAAATTTCAACTGGAATTTTAGCCATTTTTTGACGTGAAATTGTAAACATGTGGACATGGATTTTGAAAATTCTAGAGAGAATTTTAAAAGCTTCAACAGAATTTCAACACTTTTGAGAGGGATTTGAAAAGTTTCAATGGGAATGGGAAGAATTGGGACAAAAATTGGAAAATTTTTCAGGGACTTTGAAAAAATTTCAACTGGAATTTTAGCAATTTTTTAACGTGAAATTGTAAACATGTGGACATGGATTTTGAAAATTCTAGAGAGAATTTTAAAAGCTTCAACAGAATTTCAACAATTTTGAGAGGGATTTGAAAAGTTTCAATGGGAATGGGAAGAATTGGGACAAAAATTGGAAAATTTTTAAGGGACTTTGAAAAAATTTCAACTGGAATTTTAGCATTTTTTGATGTGAAATTGTAAACATGTGGACATGGATTTTGAAAATTCTAGAGAGAATTTTAAAAGCTTCAACAGAATTTCAACACTTTTGAGAGGGATTTGTAAAGTTTCAATGGGAATGGGAAGAATTGGGACAAAAATTGGAAAATTTTGAAGGGACTTTGAAAAAATTTCAACTGGAATTTTAGCCATTTTTTGACGTGAAATTGTAAACATGTGGACATGGATTTTGAAAATTCTAGAGAGAATTTTAAAAGCTTCAACAGAATTTCAACACTTTTGAGAGGGATTTGAAAAGTTTCAATGGGAATGGGAAGAATTGGGACAAAAATTGGAAAATTTTGAAGGGACTTTGAAAAAATTTCAACTGGAATTTTAGCCATTTTTTGACGTGAAATTGTAAACATGTGGACATGGATTTTGAAAATTCTAGAGAGAATTTTAAAAGCTTCAACAGAATTTCAACAATTTGGAGAGGGATTTGAAAAGTTTCAATGGGAATGGCAAGTACTGGGACAAAATTGGAAAATTTTTAAGGGACTTTGAAAAAATTTCAACTGGAATTTTAGCCATTTTTTTACGTGAAATTGTAAACA